>NC_043010.1:64620030-64660030 GCF_006345805.1 Octopus sinensis
GAAGAAATATGTGAGATCCACTGAAAAGAACAGGAAATTTTCATTCTTGTTCATTGAAGATTTTAGAGATAACCAAAGTTGCAGCTCGATCAATTTTATTTAAAAAAAGGTATTGGAAAGATTTACTTTGGATTCAACGAAGAATTATTCCTTTCTCTCGTGGTGTATCAACAATTAGTTGTAGACCCCAGTGTTGAGGGACCACGGTTTGTTGACATGTAAGTGTAAAAGTATTTCATTTGTTTTTCGTTTGTTTGCTTTTTTCACATCTCGAATATGTAGCGGTCTTCGAAAGACATAAATTCAAAGGTTCTCACAGTTTGTTTTGGTATAAATGCTTGGTAAGGAATACTAAAAGTTGTCCGTCCACAGACTCGGACCTGAATGTCTTCTGAACACTCTTGTTAACGTGACTTCATTGATACTCAGGGTAACCCCGGGACATTGTTGCTCATATGTCTTCGTAAGAATGTCAACCAGGAATAATATTTTCTACACTGTGCAGTGTTTTCGGTTGATGAAAATTAAACATATCACCACAGAAGTCATTTATATTGTATATCTACTTTTTCTATTAAACATAGCAAGCGTATAGTGGTGGATACCAGTCCTGGATATAAACGTGTTTGTGCAATTCTTTAACCTCAAAGATAACAAATTTCTAAGTCTTTATAGACATTCAGACTGTTTTCTGAAATTTTCTTCAAACTGACTTCATGTTCCATAGTTGAAATATTCATCTTCCTTTTCAACCTAAAATGTGATTAAATGTGACGGTACTCACTTGATATCAAGCATATCAAATTCAATGAAGTCTAGCAAAAATACCAGTTTTAACACTCAAAGATCTGTGCAGTTTCTCATTATCAATATCATAAATTTCACACAGAAATATAGCCCTCAATCGCATGAAGTTTGTTAATTGACTGGAAGCTCCTCATAGATTCTCAGATGAGAGGTCGGTCATTCCGCAGTAGATTTGTAAGGGGACTACCAGATATTTTTTCAGTTTGCTTAATATTAAAAAAGGATATTTCTGTGAAACTGTGAGTACACTTAAACTGCTGAAATATATATACTTAGGTGGTTATGGACTTCAAGGAGACCCAAACATGGCCGCCATCTACTAATCGGCAAATGACTTACCGAATAAAAGACAATATATACCATATTTAAATTGAAATATTGTTTCATATAATTATAAGTTCAATAATCTTCTTATTGGATTTGCGTCTTTAGTTACAATTTGAGTATTGCTAAAGCTTTACATATGTACGTATTTATATTTAAACTTCGCGCATAATGTATGGGAGTTAGTGAACACTACATAGATGCCGTACTCTGTGTAAGGGAGATCCCTAAAAGATGTATCATGTTACAAAAGACACCATATTTCAAAGTATCAAAGTATACAAACGAAATCTTTAACGGGGTTTCTTTTTGAGGAAAGATGACAACTCTGATAGCGTTTACAATATTTAGCATGAACAAGCGCAAAATCTGAAGTTTGTATTCCTTGTGCGACGCTTTTTTACACCAGCAATTAGATGATATGTAATTTGTATACACATCTCTGACTTGCAATGACAAGTCATTTTGGAAGTTTTGGAATAACAAGTCGTTTCGCGACTTACGAATACAGGCCATATGTGTGTGTGTGTGTGTGTGTGTGTGTGTGTGTGTGTGTGTGTGTGTGTGTGTGTGTGTGTGTGTGTGTGTGCGTGCGTGTCTGTGAGGTACAGAAAGCATTACCATCGAAAAATCTTAAGCATTTGTAGGACATGAAGTAAGAAGTTTTAGTAGCAGAAAGAGTAAAAAAGAATATGTATATACTAGCGCTAATCCGGCCTCCTCCCCGGTTTGTACTGTACTAAATGTATACCTTATACTTATCAGTCAGATCGTAGTTAAGAGCTATTAGTCGCCAGTTTTCACGACAAATAGGTCTAAATTGCAGCCTGACTTGTTGCCTTAATCTTTCTCGTTCTCTCGAGTGGGTATTTCTGTACTACGAGCATTGCAGCACTACGGTTGTTACTTTAAATAAAGAGCAATAAAATAGCTGTGTATTGTTTCATTGTTTTATGATTTTATTTAACGTATTATTTGATTTATTTATTATTTTAAACTTAATTTTATTTTTGATTCAGTCAATTATTTCTGTCCCTATATTATTTTAACAAACGAATATGCATCTGAGTAAAATAAATAATATAAATTGATTGATTTACAAATACATTGACAAATCGTCTTCGTATTGTAGCTGGTGTTGTCGCGTGCCGTAGCTTATCATAGCTGGTTAGTAAACAAGTGCTAGAGCTCTACTCTAGTGACACCAATTATAGATTTTTATTGAAATCTAATTCACCTATAATTCAACAGGGATGCAAAGTACATTAAATATGTGTAGGCACCGGAGTGGCTGTGTGGCAAGTAGCTTGCTTTCCAACCACATGGTTCCGGGTTCAGTCCCACTGTGTGGCACTTTGGGCAAGTGTCTTCTGCTATAGCCTCGTGAGTGGATTTGGTAGATGGAAACTGAAAGAAGCCTTGTCGTATATATGTATATATATATATTGTTGTGTGTGTGTTTCTATGTCTGTGTTTGTCCCCCAACATCGCTTGACAACCGATGCTGGTGTGTTTAGGTCCCCGTAACTTATCGGTTCGGCAAAATAAGTACTAAGCTTACAAAGAATAAGTCCTGGGGTCGATTTGCTCGACTAAAGGCGGTGCTGCAGGTCACTTTAGAATAAAGCCTGTATATTATAATAATATATATTGGGCATTTCAGTTGATTTATAGGCAAAATATTCCAAATTAAAATTTTGGTACTTTTTGAGCAAAATTTGATACTTTGATACTGGCAGTTTCATCAAAATAAGTTTGACAGATCTGATTGAATGAAGAAATTTACAGAGTGCGACGAAAGGATAGCGGAACATTACTTGAAAACCACACAGAACTCCCAGGTTCGTTGACCAGAGGCAAAATAATGTTGTGCCAGGAAGAAGCATCAACGGAAAACACTGTCGACAACTTCAAACTAATAACTTGTCTGTCCATCATGTGAAAGCTGTTAAGAGGAATACTATATATAAATCAAAGGTAGGACAAAAAGAACATAACAGGTGGAATCGAAGAAAACACAACATGCCAAAAATAGACGATAACATAACATGAGTGATACCATAGACAATAACATAAAAAGATGTAAACAGGACGGAATCAAGATAGACGGGCCATTCGCAGCAAAGTTCCTCATCAGTCGGTTTCTTAAAGGTCATTATAGATTCGAACCGCTTTAATACCGAGACTATTCGAATCCAACAAGGTGCCAGGGACTTAAAGGAAAAGCATTAAGCCTCCAGGAAAATCAAACGAATGTATACAACAACAAAACAAGAACGAAAACGAAGAGAAAGCAAACTTTATGCACATACAAAGCAGAGAAAATGATGGTACATTACAATACGAAAATATAAATAAAAGAGAGGGTCTCTCTACTATCGGACGAATGTAACATTATAAAAAATGCAATTGCAACAGAAACAGAATTATACATTTAAAATGGACAGGCGCCTTTCAGCTATGCAATAGAAGAAAAATAATTGTCATATATATTTCTTTATTGCCCTCAAGGGGCTAAACATAGAGGGGACAAACAAGGACAGACAAAGGGATTAAGTCGATTACATCGACCCCAGTGCGAAACTGGTACTTTATTTATCAACCCCGAAAGGATGAAAGGCAAAGTCGACCTCCGCGGAATTTGAACTCAGAACGTAGCGGCAGATGAAATACCGCTAAGCATTTCGCCCGACGTGCTAACGATTCTGCCAGTTCGCCGCCTTACAAGGATAGTTTTTTTAAAATTATTCCGACGCTCTAACGATTCTGCCAGTTTCTCGTCAAATAATTGTCATATAAATAAATAACAAAAACGCTCTTATGTATGTGTATAAGCATGTATGTATGTTTCGCAGATATTACGAGACTGAAAACAGCATCGCACTCCAGTATCTGCTTTGGCATGCATTCTATGATTGGTTGTCCCACTTTGTACCAAGCAATTTATATGTACTGGGTTCTTTTTTTGGGTGGGGATACAGTATTGAGGGATGTGGTTTCTGTCAGATGCTCAGAGGTATGATAACGGACAGGAACGAGTGTCTTGATGTAGGAGAGATATTTTGCTACCCCTAATGAAAACGAAGGAAGAAGAATTATGGTGATGAGGAATTAGGGTTCCTCAAGGAACAAGCAAGAATAGAGACAGAAATTCAGAAGTGTAGGCAAGTAATGGTAAGTAGCAACTCTGTGAAAAGAGAATGACAAATGGTTAGTGATGGAGAGAGGTAGATCCGGTGAGTGTGGAAAACGTGCAAGCATTGTCAAGGCTGAATATCAGTTGGGGGGTGGGGATGAAGGGATTAGGAGAGGATGAGTGAAGAAAAGGAGGAGGAGAAGATAAGTGATAGAACAAAGTAAAGATGGTGGAAAGCAATAGTATAATGAAACCGGGGATAGATGAGATGTAGGGTGGTTTTATGATGTATGGGGATTTTCGGAATCGGAGTCTAGCGGGAAATAGGGATGGAAATTGCGTATATGTGCGTTTGTGTGTGTTATGTATATATGGGTGTATGTGATGTCGCGTGTGCGTGTGTATATTTCAAGAATGTGTTAAATATTATTTGTCAGTATACAATAATAGTGTAACATCTTTTCGTTTATAGGAATTAAACTGTTGTTTTAAGGAAACAAGATTATTAATGTTATGCTGTTCTGCATATCTCAAACTGTCTTATATTAATAAAGTCTAAAAGGGGTTCCAATTTTTATATATTTCTTACATATTCATGCCTTAATATCATTGGCGTCTTAGAAAACTTCGTTAATCAGAATAAAAATGTGGGAAAGAAACTCACGCTTTAAACAATTGTACTTATTATCAGAAATGCGTAGCTGTATGTTCGGACAACTCACTTTGAATGAAATTCTAATTTAAATAGTGTATATCAGAATGTAATCTTCAGCAATCCTGCTATTATTTTACTAAAATTTTTAACAATCATTTTACTTACGCTTTTGACAATATGGCTTTTTAAATCCAGGTAAGCATCCATTTTCACATTTACTAAGGATTTGGAACTGGCAGTCACTAAGGTGTTTACAGTTACATTGGTATTTCTGGTCTTTCCCAAACAAGCCAACATCACCATAACCTTTACAACTGTCTGAAAACAAATAATATATCAACATTATTAAAACATTTCTTTGAATAATTCTCTTAATAAATAATATTGATTCGTTAATATTAGATAGTATTTAATTTATAAAAAAAGTTATATATTAAGATAGCGTTATGATTTATACACTGTAAAGAGCATTAGCAATCTCAGTGATGAGAAATAAACTAATCCGTATATTAACATCGGTTGGCAAACAGTTTGCTTCTACGCTGCTCCATTGTCTGCCCTGAACATTAATATATTTATATCGCATAATTTTCGGTTGTAAGACATACAATACAAATGATTAGTGATTAAAACAACATATTCTCAAGTTTATTTACGCATATATTTTCTTCACATCTATGACACATTTTTAATGCCATTGTTGTTATTTAGCATCACTCAGCATTCATTCCGTGGACCAATGATCAAAGATTTTACACCCATGTCTATCTTGTTTCCACTTTATCCAGTATGGTTCTTTCTCAGAACAATAGGGTATGATTTTAGCAGGCCAACCAATGAGAAAATGGGTGTCTTTAACCATTGCAGACTTTCAGGTTTTTCATTTTTATCATATATCTTGAATTATTGAAGTTTGTGAGTCCTTCCATTTGGTATATTTTCTCATTGAAAAGCCGCTGGGAGATACCTAGTAGTACTGGGATAATTTAAAGATATAACATTCATAGAAGAGAATAATACACGCATATAGTTTTAAAGTTTTGTTGAGAACTTGACATTGCAGAAAACAACTTGTCAAATTTTACTGCGTGGAGAATAAATCTTTCACAACGTTCAAAACTGAGGTCCATTATAAATTTTATAATCTAAAATACCATATATTCATAAGCAGATATATATATATATATATATATATATATATATATATATATATATATATATCTATATATATATTTAATTATTTTATAGAAGGAGCTTCTACAGGACTAGAACTGTTTCATTCAAAAGAAATCATCAGGAAGCTAGGTGACAGAGTAGTTTTGGCATTTATACATTTAGGCAGGTTTCAAAGGGGTGGTGGTGGGGGAATTTTTGGGGTAGACATGGCGCAAACTATCATTCTTAGGGGAGTGGTCAAAGGAATCGGTGGTAAAGTAGATAAAAGAATAAATAAAAGAATAAATAGAAAAATAGAGTTTTAGGTAAATAAGGAGACTCTCACTTATACATATACATATATATATATATGTACATACACACAACATATATATATATATATACACACACATGTACATATACACATACACACACACACACATACACATATGTATACATATACATACATACATATACACACATATACATACATACACATATACATATATACACATACATATACGTACACATACACACATACACCCATATACACATGTACATATGTACCCGTATACATGTATCTACGTACACGCCCATACCCATACTCATACATACACTTATATATGTCTACACACATATATATATATAAGGGGATATACACCCCCATACACACGCGCTCCCATATCCATATATATATATATATATATATATATATACATACACATATATATACACACACCCATATACACACATATATATACATACATACACATACATACCTATCCATATATATATATATATATATATATATACATATATATATATATATATATATACACACACACACATATATATACACACACTCACATACATATGCATATACATGCACACACATACACACACATTTCTTCCCTTATTTTAATTTTATTTTAATTTTTTACTTTTGTTTTTATTTTTATTTTTATCTTGACCTCGGCCAGCCAGCCCGGCACTGAAGTGATGTCGTCCCAAGGGAACTAGTCTAAAGAGTCCATTTATTGCCCCTCTGCCTTCCTTTCTATCTTTCTACTCACTGATACGAACACAAACACTCACACACGCACACACACTCACACGTACACTCATACACATACACACACGCACATGTTATATTCATACATACATACATACATCTACATACATGCACGTATATACACATACGTACACGTACCTACAAATTCATATCTACACGCATACACATACATACATCTATACACCCACAGAAGACTAGTCCATACATATACACAAATAAATAATATAATATACATATACACATACATACACACATAATATATATATATATATATATATATATATACATATACACATATATACATAATACTTATATATATATATATATATATATATATCATATATATATACATACACATATATACATATATACACACATACATACACGTACGCGCATACCATACCTCATATACATACACATATATACTTACACCAGTCATATGCATACCTACATACCCATACATCCATATATCTATACATATACATACACGTATATATACACACAAGCACATACTAATACACACGCACACACATCTAGCTACATATATAAAAAAGAAACCCAACAAGTCCATACATGTACACACATACACATACATACATGCATATACACATATATACCCATACACATATACACCATACATACACATACACATATATATATATACACACATGTATATATATACATATATACACATACATATACATACACACATGCATACACATACACACACACACGCACATCTATATATACACATAAGTACATACATGCATAAATGTATACATATGTTTATACATATGCACACACATACACACACACGCGCGCATCCTTATAACATAAATACATACATGCATACTCAAATAATAAATAATAAATAATAAATGTATATACATGCAGTTACCCATTATACAGACGGATACATACATATAAACAACACATATATACCTATTTACACATATGTATATATACATACATGCATACCCATACACATAACTCTACATACCTACATATACATAAACACACAAGCGTACACACATATATATATACATATATACATATATATACATATATATATATATATATATATCCACACACATACATATACACATATACATACACACACACATACATATACACGCGCGTAAATACACGCACTCACATACATGCGTATATTCCTACTAACACCCATACGTTTCTATAATATATACAATACATATATACAAGTGTACACATACATATGTGAATAGTCTTAGGAGAAAATATATATACATGAAACAAATGGAAACAAGAGATACACCATAGAGTGACCCTTCATCAGTTATCGTCCGTTTCTCTCTCTCTCTCTCACTCTATCTATCTGTCTATATATATATATATATATATATATATATATATATATTATATAATATATAGTATATATATATATACATGTAAGTATTTATATATACGTATGTATATATGCATCATATATATATATATACATGTTATTTATATTATATAAGATTGAACACCACGCACATCCTTTTCCAACTAAGTTTTATCTATCTATCTATATACGTACATATATATATATATATATATATGTGTGTGTGTGTGTGTGTATAACCAGATTTTAGTGTTGCATCGAGCTGTACCGATATAATATAGGATAAATACAGTACCAATAGCAATAATGCGTGGATGAAATTTATAAGCATTTAATACATCGCTACACACGCTTCCACAAATCACATGCCTCCTAAGACCGCCGTCCGTATTCCTGACACGATTACGTGTAGTTCATGATATTCGTGGACCTCGGGTAAATCACGTCCATGGATTTATTTCTTCAGGTGATAAACATTAATAGATGTTTAACAAAGGGCTGTTTATCCTTTTAACCAGTACGAAGGTTCATTAATTTATGTGGCTATTTAGGTGGGTATTTGTGTGTGTGGAGGAGGGACGAAGTGCTGGAAAGAGAGGGAGGAACGGCAGTTATATGGGGATGGCGGTGTGTCTGGTGATGTTGGGCTTATTTTGCTATTCCGTCTGTACATTCCTTTGTTCGATCTCATTTATGGCATCACTATCTTCAATGAAGTCTGAAGTAAACAGGTCAGTCGTTACAGCCACTACAGCCATCAGCTGTTGGAGTTCGTTGCCCGAATTGATAAATAATTTTTTCTTAGAGTGACCTTTTATTTGTTTCTGCTATTACAGTTGTATATTGTTTAACATCCTAAACATTGGTTTCTTCTTTCCTTGTTCTCTAATATACTAAGGGTGGTTGATGTTATTTCGTTCCAAAATGCATTTTTCTTTCAAATTCAGAAACAATGTTTTGCGTCTATGTTTATCTGATGTGATCACCTCGGAGTGTCTATTTGTGTATTTATCACGTTTTTTCTCTGAGTGCAATGATTTCCTGAGTTTCTTCAAGGCATAAATTGCATCGGGACATCACCGGTGTGTAACTGTTACATGTGTATAAATATATATATATTATATATAATATATATATATATATATATATATATATATATATATATATATATATATATATATATAATATATGTGATGATACAGGTGACATTCCCATCACTTAATGAAATTTAAGTAAATCAGAAAAAGAATAAAGTTTAGTATTGGGTATTTATCAGATGAATGCTATAAACAGGAACATGTTAACTATGTTAGCATCATCTGCTTTTTATAACAAAAGGCATCCATTTTGAAATATTTCAAAATTTTTATTTTTTCCATATTTAAAATTCATATTATTAGTTATATATTTTCTTAAAAGTATGTAGCCTTTGATAAAACTTTCCTAATGACTTCTGCCTAAAATTGATTAATCATAGTTATCAATTGATACATATTTTCTCTTGCTCTAAGTCATTCTCTGTCTTCTTATAGAATACGCATCGTGGTCCTCTTTGTCTTCTTTACTGTGATGGTAATTTACAGAACGGAATCAGTATTTCAAGCATGTGTGAACATGATCACATACAGATAATTGCATATAATAGCACCCACAAAGCAATAAGAAACCGCACTCTATTGAAGGAATCTAAAACTATTACAAGATGATGGAACATGCAAAATATGAGAGTAAGAGCTGGATCATGCTATTCTATTAAATGATATAAAATAACACTAATACTACTAAACTTACCAGGTTTTCTGAAGCAAGTACTTTTACAATAATCAAGTTCCCTCTTATTATCTGCGACGCAATCTCCTTTGGTGATATCACATTGGGCTTTAATATAAATAAAAATAATTTTTTTATTTTTAAGAAACCATCAAGTGAGATACCTTAGAAATCTAGTGGAATATGAAAATATCATATTCATGTCTTTCTCGGCAATAAAAATGACATAAATCAAAACATTTGTTAGTGAAAATAAAAATGAAGGGAAAGCTTTTCAGCGAAAATACAGACCGAAACTTTATTGCCGGGATCGTAATAATGTTATAATATTAAAAGGGTAAAGGGTAAAGACCCCCTTCGGTCATGAATGACCATGGGATTGCACCTAGAAAGTTACCCTCCTAGACACAAGTCCGGGCAAGGTTGTTTATGGAAGACCAGCAGTCGCCCATGCATACCAGCCTCCTCTCTCCACGCCACCAGTGTTATCCAAGGGAAAGACAAAGGTCGATACAGCTTGGCATCTGTGACGTCGCAACTCATTTCTACAGCTGAGTGAACTGGAGCAACGTGAAATAAAGTGCCTTGCTCAAGAACACAACTCGCAGCCCGGTCCGGGATTCGAGCTCACAACCTCACGATCGTAAGCTCGACGCTCTAACCACTGAGCCATGCGCCTTATAATCATATAAACTATATAAAATCATGAGGTCTGTGTAATAAAATACAGTAGATAGTGATTGGCTTGAGGTTTAGAGCTGGAGTAAAGAGTAAGACATGTAGGAGAGGGATTTTTATAGCAATGAGCTTAGAGCAGTTCTAGCAGGCTTAGTTTATTATTGGGCATTAGGTAGATAATGGAATTTTTGCATTCGATAGAGAATAGAGAACGTTTATGTTAAATGCAAAGTAAAATGTGTTCATACTAGTGTATAATTAAAATGATAATTTCAAAAGATTAATAAAAATAGTATCATATAATGGAAATGTTTCGTTTAATAGTAAATTACCTAGGCAGCATAGAGGCATTATCATGGGAGTAATTATTGACCTTGTTTTAGCCGACTTGTACTTGCTTAAAGATTTAGAAAAAGAAAACATTAAGTCTAGTTAGGCAGCTTAGTGCCTGTCGTAGATATAAAGATGATATTTTCGTTCCAAATTATAATTTCTCTGAATGGTCAAGGCCGACAGGAAGCGTTGCTGCTTTCTAGGGCTAAATAGCAGTGGCGTGATTCCCTTCATGGGACTGTCACATTAAGTTGACAGTATACAACTACTCTATCGTACCACTACTGCTTATATTATAGAAATGTAATATTTCAATGAATGATTATTATTTACAGTTTACCATTGGGAGTTTGAGACTAGCATAATTAGTATGAATGTTAATAAGATTAATTATGACGGACATGGAGTGTTTGCAGCGCAAATAACAAGACATCAAAAAATATTTCAAAGCTTGGTTTTTTAGTAGTTATGTCTCTGTCTGATACTAATATCTGGTAGTTCGTTTCATGTTGCTTGTTATTGCTTTCTACTGTTGAAATTTGTGATGACTATGCAGCTTCTTAGGTAATATCTCATTCTATGTCCAGATAATTTGTGGAGTTAGTTATAAGGTTAGTTATCAATATATACGTAACGAGGAGCGTTCATTTACGGTTTTCTCTGACCCCCTTCGCGTTACTGCAGGAAACGGAACTATACATGTATAATCATTCGTCTCTACATGTCACATTGTAAATTGCACCGTTCCACTAGCATTCATTTATCTTTTACGGCTGCTGAAGTGGACCAAGGTGTTATAGTGGAGGCAGTTTTCATTCGAGGTTCTTATACTTGAAAGGTCTTACCAAAAGAGACTTTCAATGAAATTAAAGAAGTTTATGGTGACGATTCACCATCATTCGACTTAGTCAAGCTCCAGCATCACTAGTTCCAATGTGGTCGGACATCGGTGGAAACTTCTCCTGTTCCTGAACGACCGCATTCCGCCATTGATGACGATATCATAAGGTGGATTCCGCTATTTTGGAGGATGGCCGCATAACTATTCGGTAACTCGCTCAAGAAGTGAAGATAAGTATAGGGTCCGCGGACAAAATCATTCACAGCAATTTGCACATGCGGAGGTTGTCTGCTCGATGGAGTCCCCGGATGCTCACACCTTTTCAGAAGCAGGAACGAGTCAAGTGCTCCCAGACAATTTTGGCAATGTGCCAAGAAAACGAGTAGGCTTTTTTCAACAGACTTATCACACAGGATGGAACATGAGTCAATCACTGATCCTGATACTAAAGTCCAGTCGAAGCAATGGAAGCATGATAACTCACCCCCTCCAAAGAAGGCGCGTGCCCAACTCTCAGCAAGCAAGAAGATACTCAGAGTTTTGGGGACCAGCGCAGAATAGTGATGATGCATTTTCTGGAAAAGAGCACCACTTACTCGATGAGAGACATATAGATGGTCTCGAAGAAGACAATAAAACTACTGTTTACCTGATAGATGGGCAAAAGGCATTCTACAACAGAATAAAGGCAACGCGACAGAAGAACGTCAGTGACATTAGTTGCAACCTTTAAAAGGCTGAACATTGGAAATTGAATCAAGAAACAAAAAATGTGAATGAAATTCTGAAACACATCCTAACAAAGAACATCACAGAAACAAATAATTCGATCAAGTATTGTTGTAGCAGAAAATGTGGGTGTTGATGTCAAGAAAAATAAATATATTGGGAGTGACAAAAGAAAAGATCCATGGTAGAAAAGAAGAATATAGGCGGGGTTTGATATGCTCTTGAATTACATGTTAGACCGAAACGAAAGGGAGGAGCTTCAAAGCGAGCAGAAATACAGGGCACTGAACAGAAAGTATGGGTATTGAAAGAAAGAGCTTGAAATTGGTAATGGAGACACTGAAACAGCGCCTCGTTGCAAAGAAAAACGAAGGAATACCAGCAGAATAGCTTATTTCTGTGTAGATCAGAAGAGATTATACAAAGAAATAAATGGAGAGTGTACAGATGAAAAGATGATACCATATAACATTGAAAGTCAAAGGTTGTGGTGTGACATCTGGAGCAAAGACAAGGAGCACAAGAAGGATGCTAAATGGTTGCATCAGTAGTGTGTCCACAACAGGCAGATCTAGTCATTTCAGTTAGGGAAGTGAAGAAGATCAACAAAAACATGGGCAACTTGAAGGCCCCAGGTGCAGATGGGGTTCAAGGCTACTTGATCAAAAGCTTAGTGAATGTCATACACGAATAGCTGCACAAATTAACAGCTTGTTAATTGCCGACCATGTAATAGCAGAGTGGTTGCAATGGGTAGAATAGTGCTGTGCTTGAAAAACATCGTAAAAGACAAAACGGTAGACAATTAGAGGCCGATATCCTGCTTGCTCCATGTGGAAATTATTGACTGGAATAGACGCAGATTCAACGTACGAACATCTGGAAAAAAATGGAGTCCTGCTACATGAGTGGAAGGGTTGCAAGCGTAAGTGCAGAGGTAACAAGGATCAACTCCTGGTAGACAAAATTTTACTTAGAGACTGCAAGAGAAAGAAAACTAACTTACCCATCTCATAGATCTATTATCGTAAGGCATACCATATGATCCCACATTCTTGGATTATGGTATTGCATCGAATGTTGAACGATTGCTTGGAAAAGGTATAGCTAAGTGGCGAACGGAACTGACAGCATATAGAAGTGTAGGGGAATAGAAATCAGGAGTGGCATCTTCCAAGGGAACTTCCTGTCCCCATTGTTCTTTGTTACGTGCATGATACCACTAACACTGATTCTGAGGAAAGCAAAGGCTGTGTACGTTATTCAAGAGCCTCCAACAAAGAGTCAACCCCTTGCTATTCGTGGATGACCTCAAACTTTATGATAAAGCTGAATCCTAAGTCAGTTCCCTTGTTGATACGGTGTATACTGTCAGTGTATCAGAATGGAGTTCGGACTGAAAAAGTGCAGTGTGTTTGTCTTGAAGAGAAGCAAAATTAAATGTACGGATGGGCAAGCGATACCGTCGGGGGAGCTTATGTAACAAATAGAAGAGACGGGCTATAAGTACTTGGGGATATTGGAAATGGATAAATTAATGGAGAAAGAAATGACAGAAGAATTTAAGGTGGTGTACTTGCGCAGACTGAGACTAATCCTTAAATCAAAATTAAACTTACGGAATAAGATTAATGCTATCAACGCCTGGGCAGTTTCACTCCTTAGATATGGAGCAGGAGTAATCGTATCGGCTGTAGACGAACTAAACAGTATATAAAACGACAAGAAAGTTGTTAACTAGATATGGAATACTCCACCCAAAAAGGGACGGAGATAGTCTTTATGCACCAAGAATAAGTGGAGGAAAAGAACTGATTGGATGCGAACACAGCATTAGAGCAGAAGAAAACAACATGATATGTTAAAAATGCCACAGAACCGCTATTCTTGGAAATAAAAAGATCAGGCTTGTATAGGATGGAAGATAAAGCACTCTTGAGAATGAATGAAACTGAAAAAGAATGTATGAACAATTTCAATGGGATGTTGAAGATAAGACAGAAAGAGAAAAAAGATGGATGATTAAAACTGATTTTAAATCGGAAACGGAGGTTCTAATCTGTACAGTCCAAGAACAAGCATTAAGAACCATTTACATCAAATGCAGAATAGATAGCACATCAGAAAGTGGAAAGTGCAGAATTTGCGGACAAAATGGTGAAACCGTATGGAATACTACCAGTGAATGTACGCCACTAGTCCAGAAAAAAATATAAGAGACGTCATGACAACATAGTAAGGATTGTCCATTGGACACTTTGCAATAAGTATGGACTTGACAGAGCAAAACATTGATACGGACACAAACTCGAAGACATCATCGAAAATGATAATCCCAAGATCCTATGGGATTTTATGGAGCAGTTGCAGAAAACAGCACTGCTTGGAAGCCCTCCAAATTTTTTTTAGACTAGGAAGAGGTAGTGAGGTCATTGAGCCTTGCTTCGGATGAGAATATATACTACTAACTCTGTCCTATTATGTTTCTTCATCTTTTGGAAGCAGGAATGTTAAACCATTAAGTAGGCAAGAGGGAATCATACTAGGATGTTGTAAAACATTGTTCTGTTAGCAGTTCAGTCGTTGCGTTTTTCCAAGGAATCTAATGCTCTTAGCTTAGTTTTTCCTTGGGGCTGGCCAGATTGGAGCAATCTTAAGATTAATCAGCCGAAATTGCGAGGATGATCCGGTTCTTGACTGAAGATAAAAGGCTTCGAATGACCCGTCCGTGTTTTATTGTATCGTCTATCTGGATGTTTTGTCGTCCCTTTTTGTATCACCTGGTTGTCCGGATGTTTTGCGTTATTGTCCCATTTTGCATTTTATTTTATATATATATATATATATATATATATATATATAATACCTACACACACACACACACACACACACACATATATATATATAATATATATATATAATATATATATATGGAGAATTCACAACAAATTGAAACGAAAGTCGAAGACAGGTGGTGTAGACAACAAACAGTTGTGTTAGTATAACGCTCGGGGGGTGAAAACGTCTTTAACGTTTCGAGCTTACGGTCTTCCACAGAAAGAAACAAGGAGACATAATAAAGAGAGAAAATAAAGAATGTGTAGTGGCTAAGTGATCTATCATGGCGTATATATATATATATATATATATATATAAATATAGATAGATATGTATATATGTATGTATGAATGTATATGTGTGTCTGTGTTTCTCCCCCAGCGATGTTGACAACCGATGCTGGTGTGTTTACGGCACCTTACTTTAGCGTCTTGGGAAAGAGACCGATAGAATAAACACTAGGCTTACAAAGAATAGGTCTTGGGTTGATTTGTTCGACTAAAGGCAGTGCTCCAGCATGGCTGCAGGGAAATCATCGAAACAAGTAAAAGAAAATATATGTATATATCTATGCACAATTTGTGTGTGCGTGCGTGTGTGTAATATCTGATTTGATATGTGCACCACCACAATTTTGTTCCAGTCTTGATCACAACCGTTCGACGAACGGAATCGCGAACTCTGAGTGGTAGTTTGGTGGTGTTTTTGCAGATTTTGTTCAATGGACACGAGTGAGTCACTTGAAATCTGCTGGTGTCCTTGCAAACCTTTTGGCAAATGGGACAAGTTGAAAACTGCATTTGCTTGAGTGGTTGTGGATCATTTACTGAGTTTCGTTGAGTCGAGGACAAGGCCTGCTTTGCTTCGTGCCACAAAACTACAATTGTAGGTAAGATTGCTATACACACACTCATATACGTATATATATACGTATGCATGTATATATTATATACATAGATATGCACACACTCACACACACAAACACACATATATGCAAATGTATATTTCCATACAAGACATGTTTACATACATATGTATACATGTGCGTGTATGCATATCTCTCTCTCCCCCCTCTCTCTCTAAATATATATATATATATATATATATATAGATATATATGTATAACGGGAAAGTTTACGAAAATAAACAAAAGACGAAGGCTGGTGGAGTACAAACAATGTATTAGTATGACGCTCAGGAATAGAAATAGAACAAGTGTTTTACGTTTCGAGCCTACGCTCTTCGACAGAAATATACACAGAAAAAAAGACAAGGAGAGAAACAAGGAGAGCAAAAATGCGTGTAGGAGCTAACGATCTATCATGGCGTTCTGACTTCAGGCAGAGGTCAGAGGTCAGAGGTCAGACGTTAGACGCTAGAGGGACAGTAGGGGAGATAACAGGGTCAAGTGACTTCCAAAACAAAGGTGCGTGTGTGTATAAGAGACTATGTATGTGCGTGTGAAAGAGGGCTGGTGGTCAGGACGTATGTATGTATGTATGTATGTATGTATGTATGTATGTATGGGTGTGGAGATATGGGGATGGGTGTGTAGGTGGTGTGTTGTGACGTAATATATGTGTATGTATGTGTAGGTGTAAAGATGTAGGGATGGGTGTGTGGGCGGTGTGCTGTGGGTGGTGTGTTGTGATGTGTAATGTTGTATGGTGTAGTGTAGTGTGGTGTGATATTGTGGGGAGGTGGGGGCGAGAGTGGGGAAAACCCATGTGGGGTGTGGGTTCGTCTGGAGGTTGGGGTAGAGTGGGGGTTGTGGGGAGAGTGAGAGGGGGGAAAGTTGAGCCCAACAGCGTAAAAGAGCGAAGAGAGAAGATTAGTACCTGTTCACGGCGCAAGCGGGAATCTGGATGGCCTCTGTGCAAGGTCAATCCGAACACAGACAGGTGTTGCAAGGAGTGACCGGTGGAGCGGAAATGGCGTGAGACTGGATATATATATATATATATATATATATATATATATATATATATATATATATATGTATGTATGTATGTATGTATGTATGTATGTATGTATGCATATGCATTTGCATACATCCACTGATATAGAAATATGTATGCGTATTTATATGCACAAACATCGTCGAAGCTAATGGGCTTCTTCCTGACATATGAAACTTATTATTTATCTTGCTGCTGTCAGCCTTCTTCCATTTTCTACTTGTGTTTCTCTCTGTCCCTGTGCTTTATTCTTCTTTCTTTTAACTCCAAAGTCTTTTCTGTCTTTTCTTGTGTTCTTTGTCGCTCCTCAGTTCTTCTGCTCGTTAATTGACATGGGACTTTGATGTTTCCGTATTGTAAATTCTGCTTGCTTTCTCTGTATTTAGAAGTCAAGAAGGCTCTATGCAAATGAAAACTGTTTTGTATCTGTGGTATGTGCAGTTGACTTGTGTGTATTTGAAAAATTAGACAATTGCTTTTCTTTCAATTAAATTTATCTCATGCATGTATCTGAGCATGTCAAAATTGTCTAATTGAGATACGTTTATTGTTTTGTCTCTCGTCATCTATCCTAGAAGAGCGCAAGCTCGAAACATTGAAAACTCCTTTCAATTTGTTTGCTTTTTTATCTCGACTTCTTGTCCCATAGATATATATATATATATATAAGGATCGTATGTAGAAAACATAAGCACACTGTAAGATGTAAAGCACTATATATTAAAAGTGGAGAAAGCTGGTTTACTGGATTACCATGGGTTCCCTTCCATTAAGGGTATAGCTTTATGACGTATCTTCAGATCCCAAAACATGTTGACCTAAGACCTCTTCGAAATATGGAGGGGGAAAGCCGCGTTACCAAGGTAAACAGTAGGGGATTATCTCTCTTTGACATTGGCTATTTATTTCTGGCTGTGCCGCCATCTTGTGGGCTCGAAACAGCAGCAGGAATTTCCTAAAATGTAAAGATGGCCTGAAAATCTCCGTTCTATAGTTAAGGATGTTCCCTGCTTCGAGCGAGACTTTTAGGATTCTCGCGCAAGTACCGAAGCGCAAGAGGAGCCTAACGTCAAAGAAGTCTGCTGCTGTGAGGTTGGCTGCTATGCTGATCTTCAAACCCATGGAGGCAAATGTGCCGATTAAGATTTTCCAAAGCCTATCTAGTGTATACCCGCTTGCTCCCCAATAGATAGCCGAGGCGTCGTTTCTGCAGAGGACAAAGAGGAAAGAGGGGAACTTATTCCCAAGGGTATCTACGATATACAACTCAATGAGGTCGCATACTTCAGCGCTGTTGTAGGTTCCCATCGCTACGTCAAAGAGCCCGTGGGGTCGGATTGCTCGACCCATGCCGAACCTTTGTTGAACAGCGCTGTTCTTCTGGTATGCATAATAATTTTTACATCGCTGTCTCTAATACTCGTGAAACCCCTAGCGAAAGAAAACGCCTTGGTCAGTAGCCCTAAGCCAGCAGGTATTGGGTTTGACGATACGCCACAAAGCTAAACCTTTTATGGACGGAACCACATGGTTAATTCCATAAACCGGCTTTTACTTTTAATATGTATATATGTGTGTGTGTATGTTGTGTGCATGTATGTATGGATGGATGGATTGTTGTATTTATGGACCAGGCTACAAATTGCAGAGTAAGCCACTATAAGGGCTGTAATTTATAGACGTATGTAGTTTAAATCAAATATATCCAATCATTAATGATTATCTCATTAAGTAGATATAAAATATAATCATTTCGTATCTCCTGTTTTTCTTTCTACTCTACATAAACATATGCACGCGCATATATATATATATATATATATATATATATATATATATATATATATATATATATGTGTGTGTGTGTGTGTGTGGTGTGTGTGTGTGTATGTATGTATAATTAAATAAGGTACTATTACCATTAATAATATTAATAACTTTATAATAAAGTGGCCTGACAGTTTATACCTATATAGGTAAACTATAGAAATAAATTAAGTAGGGTATTAGCATACGACTTGCTAAAAATAGAGCTGACTGTCCAAAGTCACAAACTTCCCACTATTAAGATATACACACGACGAATGTAACGAATATAACAGGAATAGGCTTACATTGTATGAACTACAGAAGCAAGAAGAGAGAGATATTCCGGTATTAATTGCTTTCAACTTTCGTATCAATATACTTAAGGCTCATCAGTTTTTGAAAATATTCATTACACTACACCTTGCGCGTTCTTTCATTCGAATGCCCGCGCGGCATTCAAAAATGAACATAAAATGATCCGGTACAACATAAAACTGTGTAAGGTATTATTACCATTAATAATAATAATAATAATAATAATAATAATAATAATAATAATAATAATAATAACAATAATGACAATAATAATAATATAATAATAATGGTAGTAGTAGTAGTAGTAATGAAGTGGCCAGCAAGTTTATACCTATATCGGTAAAATATACAAATAAATTAAGTAGAGTACCGGAATATCACGCTAAAAATCGAGCTAACACACCAAAACCACAAATTTCTCTCTATTAAAATACACACGTCGAATATAACGAATATATAGGGTTCATACGGCTGTAAAAATCAACTAATGTTCAATAAAGCCATAACTGAAGACAGCCGTAGAAAGAAGAAGGGTCTAAGTATGGCCTGGATCGATTACCGAAAAGCTTTTCATAGCATTTCCCACACATGGATCCAATAAACAATAGACATGAACAAGTCAGCACCAATAATCATGAAATATATACCATAAATGTCACCAACAGATGACAGCGTTTCTCTAAAAGAAATGGAGAAACATTTGAAATACAAAACCTGGAAATAAAGGTAACTCGAATATGGAGTCTAAAAACACAAACAATTCCTTCATAATAGACGCATTGGGTATGATTAAAAAAAAGTATTCAGAGAAATACATAGTAAAAACACTAGGACTAACAAATATATATAACATTGAGAAAATAGTACTACTAATCACCTTACACATCCTACGTAAAACACTTTCAGTACAGTAACAATAAGAACTTCGCGACAAACCTCAGCATATACCCAAATCAGACAGAACTGCGAACGGTGATAAAAATAAGACTACTTAATAATAATAATAATAATAATAATAAATTGATAAATATGGAGACCTAAGGATTGAGATCGATAAGATGTGGCATCTACGATAAAGGTTATCTCTATTGTCATCTGAAAACTTTAGAGATACCCTACTATTTAGATGCCTTGTAAAAGTCGGTATTATTGGAACTGCGAGCATATTGCCTAAGGGGCTGTCTGTCTGAGGTCCTTGTTGTGACTTCACAAACAGTACAAAACCACGGCAGACACAATATCTTCAATCAACAACTTTACGATATTGTATACTGTGCTACGTCTATAATAATAATAATAATAATAATAATAATAATAATAATAATAATAATAATAATAATAATAATAATAATAATAATAATAATAATAAATATAATAATAATATAAATAATAATAATAATAAATAATAATAATAATATAATATAATAATAATAATAATAATAATAATAATAATAATAATAATAATATAATAATAATAATAATAATAATAATAATATAATAATAACAATAAATAATAATAATAATAATAATAATAATAATAATATTAATGATAATAATAATAATAATATGGTTATAGTGGTTTAAACTTTTGCCACAAAGTTTTAGAAGGTATTAGGTTGTCAAGAAAGTTCTTACGGAAGTTCTAATTTGGGTTTTAAATGATGCATTTTCAAATTAATTTTCGTTAAATTACTTTGACTTTATATATCATTTTAAAGACCGTTTTTTCTCTCTGTCTAATCGTGTTGCTCATTTTCTTTTTGAATAATTAGGCCTTTTTCCGGAACGTTGAACACAGCATGGACTAAAAGCAAATTCGCATAATTTTCTTATTCCAGTTCAAGCTAGGCCGAAAAGGTTCTGAAACAGCTCGCGAGATCAACGATGCGTTTGGCCCAGGAACCACTAATGAACGTACAGCACAATGGTGGTTCAAGAAATTTCGTAGCGGTGACGAGAATCTTGATGATGATAAGCGTAGTGGTCGGCCATCAGATGTTCGCAGCAATCAACTAAGAGCCTTAGTCGAAGTCAATCCACGCACGACTGTTCGAGAGCTTGCCTCTGGATTAAACGTAACGTATACGACAATTTCCAATCACTTGAAAGAGACTGGAAAAACAAAAATACTTGAGAAATGGGTGCCGCACAAATTGAAGGACAACCAAAAACGACGCCGTTTTGAAGTATCGTCTTCCCTTCTTTTGCGCAACAGGAACGACCGTTTCTCAACCGGATTGTGAATTGCGATGAAAAGTGGATTCTTTACGACAACCGGCGACGCTCAGATAAGTGGTTGGACGCCGACGAAGCTCCACGGCACTTTTCGAAGCCGATATTGCACCAAAAGAAGATCATGGTGACTGTTTGGTGGTCTACGGCCGGTCTCATCCATCACAGCTTTTTGGATCCATGCGAAATCATTACAGCGGAGAAGTACTGTCAGTAAACGGATGAAATGCATAAGAAACTCCGACAACAATAGAAAAGGACCAATTCTTCTCCACGACAACGCTCGGCCGCACGTCGCACAAGTGACTTTGCAGAAGTTGAACCGCCATACTCACCAGACCTCTCGCCTACCGACTACCACTTTTTCAAGCATCTCGACAGCCTCCTGCGTGAGAAATGCTTCAAAAACCAAGACGATGCCAAACACGCCTTCAACGACTTCATCGCCAACAGAACGCAGGATTTTTACGCTACTGGCATAAAGAAACTTGTTTGGCGTTGGCAAAAGTATGTTGATTCTGGTGTCTATTTCAATTAATAAAGTTTTATTTCAGCCGAGATATGTCCATCTGAATTTAAAAGTTAAAAACCGCAAGAACTTTCTTGATAACCTAATATTTCTATAGATTTACGTTGATACAATTAGAGAAAATATTACAAAACAATTTAGATATAGATTAAGGGGCAGTATGTGGGCACACATGCCGAAGGTCCCTGGCGGAAGATGTGAGCACTGGACACTTGCCTGACATGGATAAGGACACAAGTTTTCACTGTTTTATCCTTTAAACAACCGGAAAAGCAGTGCACATAAGCCTTCAGCGAGATCTCGTTGCTGAAGGGATACGGAAGAAGGAATGCATCTTCAAACTGATTGTCTGGACAAAACACCTTTAAGAGTGGACACGGCTTATGAAATTCAAGTTGCCGTATGGAGTTTTAAAGCCGTGTTTTGTGTTAAATTAAGCAACGAAGTAGGCCGTAGCAGGATTTGAACTCTAGAAAAGATAGAACCGGAACAGTTAACGCAACATCGGACTCTACGTTCATAAATTTCGGCTGACGTATCGCATAGAATTGGTACTTTCATTATGAACTCCATAGAGAGAGATGCAAACAGGATATGTTAATATAAGCGAGCTATAGTGTAAATTTGGGAGGCCTTTTAATGTGTGGGGTGGGGCGAAGATTATATGTGCGTGTGCGGGTGTGTATGCGACTGTTTGCGTGTATGTATTTGAATGTGTGTGTTTGAAGGAAATGTTAACCATTTTCCATACTTTCTCGAGGTAAGCAAATAGGAATAAACAGTTGTATCTAAAGACAAAAGTCGTGTTGCACGGTGTAATTAACTGTATGTTTGCATGTATATATATATATACAAGTTTTATAGAAATTTCTTTCAAAGTTCCTATTTTGTTTTTCACACATCAACTTGTGCAAGTTTTACAATACAGAATGTTAGATATAAAAAACCTAGCTGTCTCTTTCAATACATACCAATCTATGCAAATTAAAGTCGAAATATGTTACAACATATAGAATTTTCTCAATAAGGCCAAGAAAAAATGATGTTTTATAAACACATTCTACCAGTATACGAAGTTTAAAAGTGGTTAGTTAACTAGAAATTGTGTTGAAAACTGCCGTTCAAAAGGAAAAGATCCAATACATACTTGGAAATAAATGTTGTTGATCAAAACATGGCATTATTACAATAATTCATTTTTTATTATTACTATTATTATCATTAATTCATAAATTAAGAAATTAAAATTTATCAATAAATTTAAAATCATTTAGTATAATTAAGATAGCACATTTAAAATTAATATTAAACTACGAATATAAATATTATTTAACAGCCAGTAAAAATATTAGATAATGATTTTAGATTTTCTATCTTAATTATACCAAATGATTATACATTTATAAACAAATTTTAATTTCTCAATTTATTAATTAATGATGATAATAGTAACAATAATAAATGAAAGATTGTAATAATGCCATATTTTGATCAAAACATTTATTTCCAAGTTCGTCTTTCTGGTTTTTTAAATAGATATTTTATTTATAAATATATAAACTTTTACTTGAATAGAAAGATTATTTACTTTTCCCCTCTGATAAACTAAATAATTTAGTATATATTATTTGCGTTTTACTGAGTTTTCCGTTCTGTTGAATATGTAAATAAGGACAATTATCGGTCAGTTGTTTTTAGGTGGGGTTTTGTTTGTGCCGAGAAAGGGTATTTATTATAAATTCTTTTCTACTCTTGGGAGAAGGCCCGAAATTTTGTGAGAGGGGGCCTGTTGATTAGATCAACTCCAGTACGCAACTGGTACTAAATTTATCGACTCTGAAAAGTTGAAAGGCAAAGGCGACCTCGGCAGAATTTGAACTCAAAACGTAAAGACAGACGAAATACCTATTTATTTATTACCCAGGAGGGGACAAACAAGGACAGTCAAGGGTATTGAGTCGATTACATCGACCACAGTGCGTAACTGGTACTTAATTTATCGACCCCGAAAGGATGAAGGGCAAAGTTGACGTCGGCGAATTTGAACTCAGTACGAAACGGCAGACGAAATACCTATTTCTTTACTACCCACAAGGGGCTAAACACAGAGAGGTCAAACAAGGACAGACAAACGGATTAAGTCGATTATATCGACCCCAGTGCGTAACTGGTACTTAATTTATCGACCCCGAAAGGATGAAAGGCAAAGTCGACCTCGGCGGAATTTGAACTCAGAACGCAGCGGCGGACGAAATAACACAAAGCATTTCGCCCGGCGTGCTAACGTTTCTGTCAGCTCACCGCCTTTACCAGCTCACCGCCTTTGCTAGCTCACCGCCTTATGCCAGCTCACCGCCTTAATCATGGATTACATTGACCACAACATGTTGTATTCTGTTCACCAGGAAATACTCAAACAACTGTAGAAGTTCTCCACGGATTCCAACATTTCTCAATTTTAACAGTAGGATATCATGGTTAAATCTGTCGAACGCTTTACTGAAGTCAAGATGTATGGCAGCAGAGTTGGAACTTGTTCCCAAGGCTGTAAGAGCTGTGTTAGACAGACCCTGCCTCAGCGAAATCCATGCTGGTTTGAATTTAGGTGTTTGTGACTCGCCCAGGTAGTCAGCTATCCTTAATCTTACCACTCTTTCAAACAATTTAATGATGTGGGAGGTGAGTGAGATTGGGCGATAGTTGACTGCGGGGGATCTGTTTCCCTGTTTGAAAACCGGGATAACAGACTGGGATCGGAGTTGTTTCGGTGTATAACCTGAATCTAAAGAATTTCTCCAGCAGTTGGTCAGAGGGACTGCATGTCAGTGTCTACATTCCTTCAGGAGACGAACGCGGAATCCATCAGGGTCTACAGCAGAATAGTTTTTGACGTCATTTATTGCTTCTATGACGTCTGAAGCAGTGAAGGTTATGTCCGAGATTTTATGTTGGGAATCGACTTCGTTTACATCCTTATGTCAATATCAGGGGGATCCCTAAAGAGAGCAGTGTTGTTTCTGCGGTATTTCTGCCATTTCTTTAGCATCGTGATGGAGAACGCCGTTATCATCGATAAATGAATGGATCAATGGGTGAGACAGCTGTTCTATTCTTATTTGCATATGAATAGAACCTTTATGGGTTCTCTCTTTACTCTTTTACTCTTTTACTTATTTCAGTCATTTGACTGCGGCCATGCTGGAGCACCGCCTTTAGTCGAGCAAATCGACCCCAGGATTTGTAAGACCCCAGGCTTACGAATTTGTACGTACTAGGTCTCTTTTGTCGAACCGCTATGTTACGGGGACGTAAACACACCAGCATCGGTTGTCAAGCGATGTTGGGGGACAAACACAGGCACACAAACACATACACAAGCATACATACATATATGTATATATATATATATATATATATATATATATATATATATATATATATATATATATATCTATATATATATATTATATATATAATATATACCAATTAGTAAATAAATGGCACAACTAAGTACCGATATTTACTGGAAATAGCGAACGAAAAAATACGACGCTAATGTGTAGCTTCACCGCGTATGTATTAGCAAAAGTGCGTGTGTGCAACAAATTAGAGAAAAAAAAACCGTCTTGCCTCCAGGGAGAACATCTGAAAGATGAAACACCCGGAAAAGGATACTTTTGACTGGAAGGCAATACTTTGTATTGCATTACTGATATATATATATATATATATATATATATACGACGGGATTCTTTCAGTTTCAGTTTCCGTTTATCAAATCCACTCACAAGGCTTTGGTCGGCCTCATGCTACAGTAGAAGACACTTGCCCAAGGTGCCACGTAGTAGGACTGAACCCGGAACCATGTGGTTGGTAAGCAGGCTACTTACCACACAGCCACTCCTGCGCTTGTTTGATTTTTTTTTTTTTTTTGATTAACCACTGTTCCTCTGCAGCTCCTTCGTTTTCAACGGAGGTTTTCATGTCGGTCTGCAGATGAAGTTTATCCAACTCCAGCCTTTTCATTGTTGTTGAATGTGGATGTTGTATATGTGAGCATTTTGTTTTATTTTTTCCTCTAGGGAACCGATTTCTGTCAGTTTGTGGATTTCGTAGGAGCGTATTTTGAGCATGTATAGGTGACAATGTTCTCAAAGTGCTGCCATGTGGTCTCAATGTCAGTGGAACCGAGAGTGAAGGTCCAATCGATAGAGGACTAAACCTACCTGATTGCTACCCAGTCCGATTTGTGGTAGTTTATGCTGTCAAGTGCAGTGGAATGGGATTGACTGGTCTGGTTTTGAAATATCGTATCGTATTATATTATATTATATTATGATACATTATGTTATGTTACACTTACTCACACATATGTATGTACATGTTCACTAAACTGCAGCCGTGTTAGTGGTCCGGCTGAATAGGTTTATCGATATTTATGCCAAACTCTGAACTTTGGGTTTTTTTTTAAACTTTCATTTCAGTCATGTATGTATTGTAGTGAGTTTCTATTAACTCAACGCTAGGATATGGGACATGAGCATAAAAAAAGACGCATTTTAGTGGGGCGGTGAATCAGTAACGGTCTTAGAGAAATGTCCAAAGATAAACACACATCCATAAACAGATATATATATGTATATATGTATGCATATATGTCTATTTCCCTCTCTCTCACACACACTCTCTCTATGTCTGTATATGTATATATATATATATATATATATATATATATATATATATATATCACACATATATGTACATACATACTTACATATATTTATATATAGGTTGATATATATAAATATATACATATATATGCAAACACACACGCGTGCGCACACACACAACCACATATATACATACACACACAGACACACATACATACATATATACGCATACCCACACGTACATACACACGCATGTATACAAGAGGGATTTCAGTAACATTGATCGATTTGAATCTATAGACGAAAATAGTTGCGTATCGTGTCACACAAGGAGATTGAACCAGAGACCACGAGGTTAAGAATATACGTATGTGTGTTTAGTTATTTATTTACATAAATATGTCTATATATATATAATATATAGATGTGTGTGTGCGTGTTTGTGTATCTATATATATGTGACTATATGTAAGAAGAGAGGGAGAGGCGGTGAGCTGGCAGAAACGTTAGCACGCTGAGCGAAATGCGTAGATGTATTTCGTCTGCCGTTACCTTCTGAGTTCAAATTCCGCCGGGGACGACTTCGCCTTTCATCCTCTCGGGGTCGATAAATAAAGTACCAGTTTCGCACTGATTCGATAAAATCGACTTAATCCCTTTGTCTGTCCTTGTTTGACCCCCCTATGTTTAGCCCCTTGTTGGTAGTAAAGAAATATGTAGGTAAGCAGAGAGATATCGAGAAGGAGAATAATAGAGAGAGAGAGAGAGAGAGGGGAGCAGGAAGAAAGAGAGCTGAGCTGCATAGAGAAAACATGAAACATCAAAAATACATTATCAAATAATTAGGATAGACATTAATTACCACTAACACATTTAATCAGCATATGTGGAGACAGTAATTAGACGGAAAGAAAGAATAAGAATTTTTAAAAAATATTGTTTACATACACAGTGTAAAAATCTGTTTGATTGATGGGATCAATAATATTCCAAAGTAGAAAACTATTACGTTTCCAGTCGGCATTGCTAAAGACTTCTACGTCCAAAAGAATAACCGCATCTGACAGTTTCGGATTAGCTATGATAGTTTCAACAATCTTATCCGGAAAAAAGGAAACGACACAATAGCTTTGTTTGTTGTCTCCTTCTAAGAGGAAGAACGGCCATGCCCACTTATTAAGTGATCTCATTACTGAAACACAACTCCATAACACAGAAATTGTTTACACACGGATGTACAAATTCGTTTTTAAGTGTCTCTATGCAGACTTAGAACAGGATCATGTGAGTGAGTGTGTACGTAAATGTGCGTGTGTGTTTAGTGCGCGAGTGTGTGTGTGTGTTTTCTTTCCTCACCCCTATGATCAAAGACTCTGGAAGTGTCACGCAGAGGGACTGAACTCGAAACCGTCTTGATTAGCAGTGATTCGGTCAAGATTTGCCTCTGTGTTTGTGTGTGTGTGCATGCGTGTGCCCACAAATTCAAAGCTGAAACTCAAACGTGAGTATTGCTCCATGCTTCCCTAATTTAGGTGATTAATTAGTGTTGATTAGACGCTGGAGACTATCTAAGCCCTTTCCGCTTTGACACAGTGGAATAACAAGAATGTAAGAGCTGAAGAGAAAAACTGATACATCAGCTGGTCTTCCTTTCCACTGGTTGAAGTGAGCAACCTCAAATGAACTAACTCGGAACGGGATCAAAAACCGGCCAGCATATGAATCGAACTCATCGCCCTATGATGGTGAAACCTGCAAACTAAAAATTGGAGCACGCTCCAAGTTTAGGATTCCGAGAACCCAGGGTTTGGATAAAAAGAAAAGAAATTTGCATTTCCATACGATTCGAAGTCATTTGATAAAATTCTATATAAGAATATTTTCAATCAAAATTATATTTGAGCATTTCTTTAATATTAAATATTATATATTGTTGTTTTCTCACAAAGTTTTTGGCTACGAGATGTTAGTACAACTCTATCAGGATATTGTGATGGATTTAAATTTCAGAAACAATTCAAAATCATTTCTCTCTGTCAGTCTGTCAGTCTGTCTGTCTGTCTGTCTGTATGTCTGTCTGTCTGTCTCTCTCTCTCTCTCTCTCTCTCTCTCTCTCTCTCCGTACTTATGGCAGTTTAAGAGTGAAGTGGGAATATTGCAGTTACACACACACACTTACATACATACATACATACATATACATACATACATACATACGTACATACGTACTCACACAAATATACGCATATGCACGTATATAAATATTCGGCAGAAGATAATACTCCGTATTATATACATACATACGTATATAAGTGTGTGTGTGTATGTGTGTGTGTATGTATATATTGTGCGTGTGTGTGTATGTGTTGTGTATGTGTATATACACACAAACACCTATTTACAAATATATTATTGAGATAGTTGTTGAAATCCAAGCTGTGTCCTCTTGAAGTGCATCCTCTTATTTCCAAATCCGTATTTAGCTGTTGTATTTATTTGAGATATGACTCAGAGATGAGACGAAAATACTGGGAAATATTTTCTCTACAGTAACAATATCGAAAGGGGAGACTGGGAAAATTTTGGGGCGTTATTTCTTCACCATTACACGTGTGTCATTTGGTAATATGACTTTACACTACTTCCCGCGACTTACGACTCTACTTATGTACGTACTGTAGTACAAAGCATTATGCATACACAAATGCATTCATGCATATATATATATATATCTATCTACATTTATATATATATATATATATATATATATATATATATATACATACGAATGTATGTTGCAAGATTCCTTATAGGAAACTGTGTATTGAAACAGATGTTCTTGTTTCTCGAATGGTCACATTGTTTTCTTTGCCAAACAGACACACACCATATTTTCCTTTTTACTGTTCTTATTTTTACTCATGCCCATTGTCCGCAAATCATTCGTCACACATCTGTGACCTCTTCAGCGACACTTTTCGTGCTCGGGTGTGCCCATGCTCGGCTTAGTCTAATGAGGTCTTCTAGAGGAACTGAACGTTCGTAAGCACGAATATATTTTTTCACAATTTGAGCATTTGATGCAGTAAATTAAATTTCCGCTTTTGCAGTTCATATTCGCGTTTGTGAATATTTTCACGGTTTTTTGTGTTAATCACGGATCGAGCTATGGTTCTTAGTAACAGAGAGCCTAAAAGCTTGAATAAATTACTAACACAGGCAAAATTTGACCTTAGCAACAAAGACCAAACATTGACTGTATCTAAATGCAATGATAGCCGATGTGGCACATGCCAATTCATACATATCGGCCAATATATAAACACAAAAACCGGGAAAATATTCACAAACGCGAATATGAACTGCGAAAGCAGAAATTTAATTTACTGCATCAAATGCCGAAATTGTGAAGAAATATATGTAGGTCAGACGGGAAATGCACTATCAGAACGCTCACGTGTACACCGACAACAGATTAGAGACCCAGAGGTCCGTCAGATACCTTTGAGTAACCACCTAGCAACATGTGGTCGGAAAATATATATAATATTTCCATTCTACAAATTACACAGCCCAAGTGAAATCGAGAGGAAAATCAGAGAAAAGAATTGTATTGATAAATTCGAACCCAAGCTAAATAAGCAATAATAATAATACTTAGAGATACTACTTCTATTGCTACGACGATGACCACTAACAACAATAACAATACTAAAGGTGATCAAGACGAAGATAGCAGGAAAATTATCTTATTTAGGGTTAAAAGTTCTATTGCCACCACCATCACCACTAGCAACAATAATTATGGTGCTGACAATGATGATGATGATGACAATTGAAATATAAAAATCCCTGACAAAGGCTATTTACAACATTTCTAAAAATAGCCCAACAATTGCTGCCTTGGCCAGGGTTAAGATACAGAACTCTTGACAAATTCAACAAAGCGTGACGCCTAAACTAACCAATCAGCTTAAGTAATTGAGTGATACTACACACTGATTGGTCAGAATACATTTTGCAAAACCTAGCAATCTGGAGCCCATACAGATGTATTTAAGGCACAGATTTAACCATCTCGCTACAGTCAAAAATTGTGAAGCATGACTGTCACCACTACTACATGAACCTGAAGATTGCATAATTTAATGCATGAAAGTACTAGTTCAATCAGAATGAACATTTAACATTCTACTATTTTACTTTATTCTATTATGTTATATTATCTTATATTATATCATTATAAGATTGTAAATAAAACGTGAAAATCAGACAAGGTTGGAATTCCTTTTATTAATATATTCTTCTATACACAATCACACACACCGTATATATATGTATATATATATATATATATATATATATATATATATATATATATATATATATATATGTGTGTATATATATATATAATATATATTATATGTATGTATATATATGTGTATATATAAACTAGGATGGCTAGACGCAATATAAAGTCAAAAAATAAACTTCAGTTGTCAGTGATAGTAACTGAAAGTGCAACGACAGTTTTCTTTCAGCTTCCGTCTACCAAATACTCTCGCAACGATTCGGTCGCCCCAGTGATCGAAGACTCTAGAAGTGTCACGCAGAGGGACTGAACTCAAAACCATCTTGATTAGAAGTGATTCGTGCAACATTTGTGTGTTTGTGTGTATGTGTGTGTGCGTGAGTGTGCGTGTGTGTGTGTGTGTGTGCGTGTGTGTATGTATGTGTGCACACAAAGTCAAAGCTGTAACTCAAACGTCAGTATTACTCCATGTTTCACTAATTTAGGTGGTTAATTAGTGTTGTGTAGATGCTGGAGCCTGTCTAAGCCCTTTCGTCCTTGGCACAGTTGAATAACAAGAATGTAAGAGCTGAACAGAAATACTGATACATCAGCTGGTCTTCCTTTCCGCTGATTGAAGTGGAGCAACCTCAAATGAACTAACTTGGAAGGGGATCACAAACCACCCAGGATATGAATCGAACTCCTCGCCTTATGATAGTGAAACCTACACGCTATGAATTTGAGCACGCGCCTAGTTTAGGATTCCGAGGACCCAGAGTTTGGATAAAAAGAAAAATTATTTGCTATTCCATTTGATTCGAAGTCATTTAATATTTTTTCAATTCAATTTTTATTGGTTCAAAAAGCAAAAGCAAGGCCATGTATGGAGAAAGGGAGGGTGGTCATACAAAGAGTTCAGGCCATTTCTGGTTAAGAGAGACTTTGAACCGAGCGGTCGTCGGCATCTTCACTATCTCGTCCGGAAGCTTGTTCCACGGATTCGCAACCCGGACGGAGAAAGCCCACTTCTCCTTCGATTGAGATGAAATCATCGTAAATAGAGCTTTTCGGAGTGAGCCGGCAGCGCACGCTCTGGAGGAGGAGTGAAGAACAGCTCTTTAGAGAGGTTACACTTTCCGCTTATGGTGTTGTGAGCGAGAATGAGATCACCACGGCGTCGTCGTTTTTCGAGAGAATAAAGATCGAGCGTCTTTAGCCTTTCTTCATAAGACAAATGCTTGAGACCAAGAACTATGCGGGTAGTCAGCTTCTGGACTCTTTCGAGATGATATATGTCTTTGACGAGATAAGGAGAAGAGGCTTGAATCCCGTACTCCAATATGGGTCTCACCAGCATGACATAGAGCGGTAGGAATGTGGCTGCTGTAAGCATTCCGAATGACCGAATCGAAAACAGAACTCCGCGCGCTTTGATGGACGCATTGGGCCGAAGGCGAAAAGGAAGAATCCACCAAGATACCCAGGTCCTTTACTTGGTCGGACTTCTCCAGCAGCAGACGACCCGGTTCGTAATCAAGTTAAGTTGCAGAAGAGGAGCCAACAGGCAGATGACAGCTATTTGACACGTTCAAACAAACGTCCCATTCGTTTGACCATCTCCAATCTTGGTAGTGGCATCGACAGAGATCATCTATATCACTGCGAGGAGCGACCAGTTTGACATCGTCGGCAAATAGAAGGGTGTGCTGCGTGAGGTCGTCGGGCAAGACATTGATGAAGATTCAAAACAATAACAGCCCAAGCACTGAAATTTGAGGCACAACACTGCTCGCAACTGGAGACGTCGGACAGCGAACCATTAACATGGACTTGAAAAGAGCGATCTGAGAGGAACACCAACCCATCGGATAGAAACGATATGCTTGAAGATTGACAAGTAATAGGCGGTGGTTAACCGAGTCAAAAGCTTTGGCAAAGTCCAATAAAACGATGTCAACAGCATCACCATCATCCAAGATACGCGTTACCAATTCTTCCATTACCAGTAAGTTGGTCAAGCATGATCTCTTCGGCACGAAGCCGTGTTGGGAATCAGAGATAGAGGCTGTGTTTTGGACGTGGAGCAACATACTTTTCTTGAGGATGGTTTCGGACATCTTGCTGATTATTGAAGTAAGGGAAACCGGTCGGTAGTTAAGCGAGTCTTCGCGGCTCCCTTTCTTGTAAATCGGGCAGATTATCGCTGTTCTCCAGTCCGCAGGTACAACACCCGTCGCCAATGACATATTGAATAGAAGTGTTAAAGGTTCGCAGATGACCGGAGCCAAAGCTTTGATAACCTGTGGGTGTATGCCGTCAGGGCTGTGACCCTTGTTGACATCGAGGCCGTGAATAACGCATTCGAGTTCGTCACGAGTGATGACCAATCTAGGCATTGGAGGTACCGATCTATCAAATGGAGGAGGTTCACGACAATCATCTTGTTTGAAAATTATCGAAAAAGCCTTGGCAAATAACTGACTCTGCTGATAAGGGTCCTCAACCGATACGCCTGTTGAGTCTACCAACGTTGCAATTTGGTTGTTCAAGCGGGAATTCCTTTGGACATGGGAAAAGAAGGTTTTTGGATTGCGACTGGCGTTTGCCGCGATTCTTCATTCATATCTGAAGCGTTCTTTCTTTTCAATTTTCCCGGCTCAGTCTCGTTGAGTTTTGTACACCTCAAAAGGTGCAGACGAATCTTGATTTTTTAATTCAGCCCAAGCAATATCTCTGAGTCGAAGTTCTCGTTTAACCTTCTTCGTCACCCAGGGCTTGTGTTTCTTCTTCTTGGGAAGCCCAACGGGAACTGCTTGGTCAGTCAACCAGGTAACATATGCTTTGAGGGACGACCATAGTTCATCAACTGAGGACATCGTCATCAGGGATCGCCAGTCCAGAAGCGCAGAAGCCTCGGTTAGAATTTCAAGATTGATTGCAGTGAAGACTCTACGTGACAGCAAACTAGTCGTGGGCGTAGAAAAAGTTGTGTGCATGTCGAACTTCAGGACCGTGTGATCACTCTTGGCAAGAGGAGCGCATACAGATAAGCCTGACACTGATCTTGGATAGCGGGAGAATACCAGATCCAGCATAGATGACTGCTGCCCAGACCGATGCCTTGTCGGAGATTGAACATGTTGCGATAGAAAACAATCTTCAGTCACGTCAAGAAAGGCCTGGACGAACTAGGAAGATGATGTACAAATGGATGCGGGCCAGTCGATTATGGGAGCGTTGAAGTCTCCTAATATCAAACATTCATGAGAAGATGAAACGAATCTTATCGCTTCGAGTAAATGAGCATCGTACTGGTGTCGGCAAGAGTCGGCCATTAGACAGCTAACACGGGCAGGCAAAACCCGATAGGCTCAGCTTTCAATAGACGGCATCGAATTTTGTTGTATGTTGAGCATTAGTGGCTAGAATACAGCTGGACGGTTTGAAATCAGATTTGACATCCACAGCAACACCTCCACTTCGCCTTTTTTCTCTGTAACATCTGTAGAGGGCGTAGCCCTGTAGGTGGATTTCCGAGTCCTTTACTGCTGGAGTCAACCAAGTCTCGGTGATAGCTATCACATCTGGGGAATCACGCATGGCCAGTGTAAATAATCACCGGTGGATTCAGCTTTACTATAAATGATTGCTGACCTTGAGTGGGCAAAATAGTCGTTGTGTTCCCTACTGTGAACTGCGGCATTCGATTCTTCATCGGATAAATTAGAAAGTGCGGTTTCGTAGCCATTAGACTATAAGAATATTTTCAAGCAAAATTATATTTGAGCATTTCTTTAATATTAAATGTTATATATTGTTATTCTCTTAAAAATATATTAGCTACGAGATGTTAGTAAAACTCTATCAGGATACTGTGATGGAGTAAATTTCACAAACAATAGAAAATCATTTATCTGTCTCTGTCTGTCTGTCTCTCTCTCTTTCTGCAACGCTCCCTCTCTTTCTCACTCTGTCTGTCTGTCTCTCTCTGTCTGTCTCTCTGTCTGTCTCTCTCTCTCTCTCTCTCTCTCTCTCTCTCTCCGTATTTATGGCAGTTTAAGAGCGAAGTGGGAATATTGCAGTAACACAAACACACATACACACACACACACACACACACACACACACACACACACACACACACACACACTTACATACATACATAGATACATACGTACATACATACATTCATATATACATACATACACACACACATACAACAACAAACATACATACATACATACATACATACATACGTACGTACATACGTACTCACACAAATATACGCATATGTAAATATTCAGCAGAAGATAATACTCCGTATTTTATACATATACATATGTATGTGTATATATATATATGTATGTGTGTGTGTGTGTGTGTGTGTGGTGCGTGCGTGCGTGTGTGTGTGTGCGCGCGCTTGTGTGTGTGTATGTATATGCGTGTGCGTGTGTGTGTGAATGTTTGTATGTGTATATACACACACAAACACCTATTTACAAATATATTATTGAGATAGTTGTTGAAATCCAAGCTGTGTCCTCTTCAAGTGCATCCGCTTATTTCCAAATCCGTATTTAGCTGTTGTATTTGTTTGAGATATGAATCAGAGACGAGACGAAAAGACTGAGAAATATTTTCTCTACAGTAACAATATCGAAAGGGGAGATTGGGAAAATTTGGGGGCGTTATTTCTTCACCATTACACGTGTGTCCTTTGCTAATATGACTTTACACTACTTCCCGCGACTTACGACTGTACTTATGTACGTACTGTAGTAGAAAGCATTATACATACATACATACATACATACATACATACATACATACATACATACATACATACATATATATATATATATATATATATATACGTTTATGAATGTGTGTTGCAAAATTCCTAATAGGAAACTGCGTATTGAAACAGATGTTCTTGTTTCTCGGATGTTCACGTTGTTTTCTTTGCCAAACAAACGCACGCACCAAATATTCCTTTTTAGTGTTCTTATTTTTACTCATGTCCATTGTCCGTAAATCATTCGTCACACATTTGTGACCTCTTCAGCGTCACTTTTCGTACTCGGGTGTGCCCCTGCTCCGCTTAGGCTAATGAGGTCTTCTAGAAGAACAGAACGTCCGCATGCGCTAGTGTGCATACGTATTCTTTTTTTCTCGCTAACCGCCGCTGCTATGATTACGTTCTTATCACGTAAAAAGTCTCTCATAAAACATGTCCCATGTTTAAAGCATTGAGTTCCATTTGTTTGATTAAAATATTCTAAGGTGATATTGTAGCATGGTCATGATCTAATGAATGAAGTAATAGGAAAGGACAAGAATATATATATATATATATATATATATATATATATATATATATATATAGGTCCCGGGTTGAGTCGGGGTTAACCACAGTCAATAAGGTACTCAATACATAGCAGAGTAAATTAATTTATTTTATAGAAGGAGCTTCTATAAAACAACCGTTTTGCGCCATGCCTACCCCCCAAAAAGTCCCCCACCACCACCCATTTAAACCTGCCTAAATGTATAAATGCCAAAACAACTCTTGTCTACTAGCTTCCTGATGATTTCTTTTGAATGAAACAGTTCTAGTCCTGTAGAAGCTCCTTCTATAAAATAAATAAATAATATATATATATATATATATATATATATATATATATATATATATATGTAATTATTGAAGTAGATAAATGAATTATCTTATTACGGATAATTCAAATGATAACAGATACCTGGGTAGCAAAAATCACAACAGAAAATGCACGGTTGAAGTTACGACCATGGGGCATAAAAACCGTGCCTTAGTGCGGAAATTTGAAGTTTTATATATTAAGTGTAGGAAAAAATGGAGCTGAACGAAGATTTAACAAAATTATAAAGGAATTTTGTTAAATCTTTTTCCTACACTTTATATATATATATATATATATATATATATATATATATATATATATATATATATTCTTCCAGTATTATCTATACCATTCTGCCTAAATAATGGAACTACAGATGCAATATCCCTGCATATCGTACGTCAGTTTTCATCCCTCCACTTTAGTCTCTATTTCATATCTTATATAGAATAACTATTGCTTAACCATTTCGCTTAACCATTTCGCACACCGTCTCCGATGAAGGGATATATAATATCACGGAAACAGCTGTAAGACATTCTCTTTATAAATGTACTGAAATCTGTCACAGCCTTCGATTTTTATCTCATTGTGAAAATGTTTTTATATATATACACATGCTGATATATGAACTACGGTGACTCCTCATTCGCACAATCACCGAACCTGGAGCTTAACTGTAGTCTGTCCATAGCACTGACTCAACATTACGCGACACCTTTGGTTCTTATTGACACCATTACCTCTTATAATCTCTCTCTCTCTCTCTCTCTTAATATATATATATAATATATATATATATATATATATATATATATATATATGTGTTGTGTGTGTGTGTGTGTATCTATATATATTTATATACATACATATATACATATATATATATATATTATATAAAATCCGTTCTCTCTGTGTTTGTGTGTCTTCTAGGATCTCGGGCATCCTCCATCCGAATGCTCTCAAATTTGATACGTAGATACCGATGATATCAGAACGTAAAAAAATTACTAAAATCGATTCCAGGTGACAATGCGATCAATAAAGCCGAGGGAAGGTGCATTCGTACGCGCAAGTACATCAGCTGTTGCACGTACGCGAGAAAAATGCACGTACAGTTTACGCAAAAAAGCCGGCGGGCTTGAAATAATGCCACAAAATAAGGCGGCGAGCTGGCAGAAAAGTTGGCAGGTCGGGCGAAACGCTTAGCGGTATTTCGTCTGCCGTTACGTTCTGAGTTCAAATACCGCCTAGGTCGACTTTGCCTTTTAACCTTTCGGGGTCAATTAAATAAGTACGAATTACGCACTAGGGTCGATGTATCGACTTAATCCGTTTGTCTGTCCTGGTTTGTCCCCTTTGTGTTTGGCTCTCTTTGTGTAGTACAGAAATTGAAATAATGCCACAAAATGGGACTATCGGACAAGTTGTTTTGAGAAAATTTGGTTTAAATGTTCGACAACTCAGCACCGTCCATTGGACGGGGGAAGGGGCCTTTTGCTCGTATCTATCTATCTATCTATCTATCTATCTATCTATCTATCTATCTATCTATCTATCTATCTATCTATCTATCTATCTATCTATCTATCTGTCTGTCTATCTTTCTGTCTATCTATCTATCTATCTATCTATCTATCTATCTATCTATCTATCTATCTATCTATCTATTATCTCTCTCTCACTCTCTCTCTCTCTCTCTCTCTCTCTCTATATATATATATATATATATATATATATATATATATATATATATATATAAATAAACACACACACAGTTAGGTTTTATGCTTTTATGAACGTAGCAAAATACCGTATATAGTCCGTCGACCAGATTCCACCTTCTACTTACTATTCAGCAGTAGTTTTATAACAACTACTAGATTTACATTGGGGCATCTGGAGTGTGTGAATAGTTCATTGAATAAGTTGGAAAATGTTCTACTTTTTCGTGTTGACTGAAAATGTGTGTGTCTGTGTGTGTGTGTGTGTGTGTGTGTGTGTGTGTGTGTGTGTGTTGGTGTGTGTGTGTTTGTGTGTGTGTGTGTGTGTGTTGTGTGTGTGTGTGTGTGTGTGTGTGTTTGTGTGTGCGAAGGTGCATATCTCAGTGGTTTGAGTGTCGGACATTTAAATAATTTAAATTTTTATATTTTACATATTTTGTATATTATATTAATTATTTTTATTTTTATGTTTTGGTTTATGTCTTTCACTGTTTGATTTGCCTAATAGTGGTTTTATCTCTAATTTAATTTATATATATATATGTATATATATATATATATATATATATATATATATTATATATATATATATATAACATATATATATATATATATACATATATATATGTATATGTATATATATACATATATATATATATATAAATTAAATTAGAGATAAAACCACTATTAGGCAAACCAATATATATATATATATACCTACATACATAGTCACACAAAGTATTTATACAACACTTGTTGCTCCCGTGGCATCAAAAAGTGACGGTTAACTCTAGTATAAAAGAGGTACAAACTAAGGTACGTAATAATCCATTTCTTGCACGCGCACACACATAATTCCCCCGCAGAAGTCACCTTTTTTGTGCATGCAGGTATTATCTACATTATACACATTGGAGAGTGTGTGTGTGTACACACACACACGTAGTTATACATTTACATTCATATATATATATATATATTATTTTATAGAAGAAGCTTCTACAGGACTAGAACTGTTTCATTCAAATGAAATCATCAGGATGAGTACCTTATTTACTGTGGTTAACCCCGACTCAACCCGGGACCTACATATATATATATATATAGA
>NC_043010.1:64667530-64711691 GCF_006345805.1 Octopus sinensis
TCGCACACACGCATACATACATACATACATACATACATACATACATACATACATACATACATGCATACATACATACATACATGCATACATACATACATACATACGTGCATGCATGCACGCTCGCACACACGCATACATACATATATACATAAATACATACATGCATACATACATACATACATGCATACATACATACATATGCATACATACATACATACATACATACATATATATATATATATAATATATATATATCTGCAGTGCCAGTATTCATGCCATCATTTGGGCAGCTTGAATGGACGCTTGATAAGATCCGAGTCACTGATGTGAAAACCCGAAGAATACTTACAAGTACACATGATTTCCGCATAAACAGTGCCGTGCACAACCCCTAACCAAATCGAAAACAAAGTGGCAGTGGCTTAACATCGATCCAAAATGCCTTTGATTATTTCATCAAATCCCTTCGACAAAATCTTTTAACCACCAAGTGTCGAAGTGCATCCCTTGATCATGTTTGCATACATGAGGCTAACAATATCGTAAGACATGGGAGGCACCTTCTAGAACAACACTCTTTATCTGATAACCTAGAGTACATGCGCAAAATAAGTAGCACGACACTAGGGCAACGTCATCAGATGAAAGGATGAGCCTAGATGAGCAGAAGGCTGTAGAACGCTCCGAGATGATAGTAACATCGATCATCAAAGCGGTTTATCATGGACCAATAGCCGGATTACTATCGTCCACTTTGAAGGGTATGCACTTGCAATCCAGGAACAGGATGCACAAAAGGATTAGGGATACAGGAAAATTCAGTAAGATGTGACAACCGATGCAGACTTTGTAGTGTTAACACCGAAGATATCACCCACATCATTAGCAGTTGTCCGAAAATGTTATCAGTCGATGAGACATTATGTTGTAGTTAGGACACTCTATAATGAAATCCGTCAGAAGGACATCCTCGAGGACAAGGAATTAAGAACCCAAAGTATGATAGAAGGCATAGCCACCTATAATTAAAAGGAGTACTGGTGGAATATCCCAGTTAAGACCTCAATAAAACGCAATCACAACAGACCTGATATAATGATTTGGGATATTGAAGAGAATCTATGCACAGTTGTGGAAATTGCTAATTTCCAGCGCATGTTAACATGAAGATGAAGATCAGTGAAAATGAGAACACCTACGCTGAACTACCGAGAAATCTGAAGTTATTCTATACAGGTTACAAGTTCAGGTTTATACCTGTAATTATTTAGGCCCTGTGATAGGTAACACACGGCCTAAATATCAATCTTGAGAAATTAGGCTACCCAAAACCAGAAAGAAGAAAGCTAATTCGAAGACTACAGATCCATCCACCACTGGGACTGTAAGAATCTATAAAACTTCCCAGAAGTTTTGCATTTAGATATATATGAGCATGTCTAGATATGCAAATATACGCATAAGAATACATACATAAAACAAAACATATAAATCTGCACATATGCATACATGCAAACACAAATACCCTGTTGATGATGTTGAAATCCCAATGGAGAAGCATTGAATCTAGGTTAGAAACCGGCGCAATCTCTATTGGCAAGAAACCCTGAAATAAAACAGATGTATGCATACATATATACCAACAAATAAAAATGCCCTCCTGCTGATGTTGAAATTCCAGTGACGGTGCGTTAGATCTATGTTAGAAACTGGCTCTTTCTCTATTGGCAAGAAATCTTGCACGCATGCGCACACAAAGAGAAGCTAATCATCTAAGAACCAAGAACACAATTAATAATCACTTTCATATGTAAAAAATTGTCAAAATCGTAAAAGGTAATCTCGTTTCTGCAACGTATATTGTCCTCGTAATAAGACAACATTCCTGTCGTGAAAAACCTAGACGAGTAGCCGCCCCTGGATTACTTCGTCTTACCCTGTACCATTTACTACATAATAACATGCTTTTGTATTAAGTCGAAGTACTCATCACTTATTAATGTCTCCATTGATGTAAAGACTGTATAAAACTAGCTTAAAGTAAGCGAACCGTTGCCGATGACAACACTACGCATGCGCATTCCTCAATCTTAATATCGTCTGCTACAAAGTCCGACGAGACAAAACAGATCAACATATGCACTCCACAGCTGACACTGAAAATTAATTCAGTGATTCCTTCGAAAATTACACAGTTCAGTAATATTTAATATTATAGCGTTATCTTTTTATTGGTAATTCTACTGAAAATAGAAAGACTGACAAAATATTTTCTGCCGTTCTTACTACAGACATGGTAAGTAGAAACGTTACAATTATAAATTGAATCCAGAGTAAACCAAGTTACATCGACTTTAATGTCCTTCAATTTGTGATGAATGTTGCTGAAGAAATAGAATTCTGAGAAAGAGAAACTGCTTTTATTCACTCTATTGATTTGCCTCATTAATATGGAGCATCATTGCTATAATAAATGAAATACAGAAACATCATAATAGAAATAGTTTATTTTCGAAAAGTTGGGTGAATATAAATTCATTGCAGACATCTCCATTCTTCTCTGTTGTCGTAGCTGATATGTTGAACGAAGAAATAATTTTACTCTTTGTCTCTGTAAATCTGGTATTGCCAATGTACAATGAATATAAGAACTCAGTAGCTCAAATACGTACACGCACATACATTCACACACACGCATATATATATAACGCATGTATAACGCTGTAACTAAAAAGTATGTGGGTCTTACAGAGAGAAATTTCAAGGCAAGATTTCGTAATCACACAGCTTCACAGACTGGAATAAACGTGAGGCAACTAAACACAAGCACATGGTGGAGAAAAATTGATAAACAAAATATTCCAAGACTAAGATTTGAAATAAGATGTCACTATTGTTAATATCATCTTTGGTTAAAAGATAAAATTGATGGTATAAACATTAGTAACATAGGTGGTTCGCAGGCAAAGAGCTGTGTTTTTGGTGCTAAACAGAACCAGTACACTAACGGAATATAGCGTGACGGTCGAATTTTTACTAGGTAGTCCACAGTGAAGAGAGTCAAGGATTAAATTTCCAAAAGCCGAAACCCGGGTATGTGGATGTCCTAAACTCTATAATCTTTCATAGATGTGTTTTTGCCTCGCCTACTGTTATTTGTCTGTTATCTTGGTGCTTTACGGTGCTTTTAATTAAAACTTTAGCTCTTATTTCTAGCAGGTTGATTCTTTTCTGCATCCTTACGGTTCGTGCAAATTTGTAATTTGTAGCTAAATAATCGTATTGCTGTTACAGAAAACCAACGATTTCATCGCACGAATGAGATGGCTGACCTTCTTTTATGATAACAAATCTAATATTGCATACTCCTCCAAAGATAAGGATTACCATTTCACTCGTTTGCCCCATAAAATCCGATCTGTGTGGCATTAGTAAATGCATAATACTCTGGCTTATCACCTTTGAGCAACAGAATTAATCTTTCCCTTTGGAAAAGTAATCGTGATATCATTATGTGGTACCACTCTGTTCCTTACAAATCTAATACTCACTTCCCCCAGTTTGATATTTCGAGCTTTTACGCTTTCATATCTGTTATCCTTCTAAATAAGGCTCTAATGTTTGCGGGGAAACTTGCTTCTCTTTCTAAGTTTGACATTGACATTATTTTAGCAGCTGAAAAGCACGTTTGTTTTTATTTTTAATGAATACTGGTCACATACTACCACCATAAATCTCTTCGATATCATCATAGATTCTTCAGACTCTGCTCGAGTCACGACCCTGGTATATCTCTTTCTTCTCTCATAAACAAATGAACATTTTTCACAAATACAGGGACGTCAGGGTCGTCCACTGAGCGTATCCGTAAAGCCCTCGATAAACTCTTTAAAAACTTATTTGAACAAAGGAATAAAGTAACCACCTTCTGGGATCTGGCGCTTCACTTAGATTCTAGTCTCTACTAGCCTTACCAGAAGAGTAATGACTCTTTAGACTACATCGGCGTTCTGTCTAATCATCCTGAATATGTCTGATATAACATAAGGTATTTCTGTTAGGATTTCTAGGCTATCCGTCAATGAGGATTACTTACATTATCACACCCTGCACTATAAAAAGACTCTACGTAATAGCGTCTTCCTTGAGAGGTTCTCATATATCCCTAATACTGGACTGAAAACCAAACTAGAACTTTTATTTTATTCTAGATATATTAAGTCTCCTACCCAGACTAAGCCCTGCCTCTCTATGCACTAGCGCCTCTCAGCAAGCTTCCCTCGCTAATAATCACTCGGCTAGTTCTAAGGTGGATGCACTCCGACCACCCAACGCTGACCAGCTCAATACCAAGCACGGCCCTAAGGTCCCCAGGAGTAGAAAACGTGAGACTTTATAGTTTGCATTCCAGTTTTCTTCTCAAGTTAAACAACGTAAACTCTAAATTCCGACCCTAAAATAAGTATTATTCCATATTTAAGAAACCCACTATGAAAATGTCATATTCACAATCGTAAATTTGGGATCTATAATTGCCGATTCTAATAGGAGCAAACTCGGCCGTCTAACTTCAGGTCCTGTGAACCACTCTTTTGGCTTTCACATTAACCGAGTTCATAGTAACACGGTTAACCGGGAAAATCCTACCAACCCTAGCATTAGATCGGATAACAATGCTTCTGGAATTAATGACATTAAGACTTAAAACCACGGCGATATGAAAATGACAGATCTTCTCCTTAGCTCTTATACTACCATAGAGGATTTAAATCTACACTCGAATTACAATTATAACCTTTATACAATTTCGATACTATATAGCAATGCTTCTAATGTCGTGGTTTCTAATACTGATCTTCGAAGCAGTGTTCTTCCTAGCTTCAGTAGCAACGGCCCCGGAATAAATACTATCCAAGACAACCGTGTTCGATTAGGTCCAAGTATTGCCTATAATAATTTGCTCCAATTACCTTTCTCTGGTCATCAAACTCCCACCTCCATTTTTGCAGGACAATTGAAAATATGTCACTTTCGATTTTAATCATATATAACATATTTCACCGAACAAAATTTGAACAGGGAGGATTTAAACATATAAATATGGAGATGAAAACATTGTATCGTATAAACAATTACACAAAACTTTGCACAGCATCAAATAGCGTCGTTCATTTGTTCGTGTAGGGCAGTTACAGGTGTTTTCTATTTGTTACATGTGACTTCTGTATTCCGAGGTTGCCAATTCAATGGTTCATCGTTCCCTGCCGAATATCATAGTCTGTTATCGGTGGGACTCTGGATTTAGAGGTCATTGTATCTAGTGTTGTGGAGAATGGATGGATCACATTAGTCAGCATTTTCGAAATTTCCAGTATCGTAACTGAGAAGCAAATCTATATCAGTGGAGAACCTTTCAGTAAAATTGGACGCTGTACGTCAAGCAAGACAGCCCGCGGTGTGGCACGGTATGACGAAACCATGACGCAGGTATTCTTGCAGCGTCCGAACATTTATGACCTGTGGAGTTATGTCATAAAGCTGTTGTCACGTGTAGTATGAATCTGCTTATCTATTGAGTACCATGTGGCAAGAAGAAGCAATCACTGTGCATCACTACGCACACACACACACACACATACTCACACACACACTCACACACACACACACTCACACACACACACACACACACTCTCTCTCTCTCTCTCTCTAAACACACACACACACACATTAGTTAATCAAAAAATAAAACGAAGAAGAAAACACAAGAAAAAAAAAAACAACGGATGGACGTGGTACATGCAAAGTATTAAAACACGCTCAGGGAAGGAAACAGAGGTTTAACGATTCGAAGTTACGTTTTCAAATGATCGGAAGGGATTGGATGAAGAAAAAGTTCTTTCTAAGACCAGAGAGTATACGAAGAAGTGTGTGTGTGGGTATGTGCGAGCGTGTGAGTGTGTGTATAAAGCCATAAATGTGTGTGTGTGTGTGGTATTAACTGTTTATGTGTGTATGTGTGAGTGATCTTTGTGTCTGTTAATTCAGCAGCTGTGGTAACAGAAGTGGTGGTCATTTGTGTAGTTGTGTGTTTCTTCACATATGCGTAGATGGGATGGTCAGTGGCAGTCTGTATGTATATATGTGTGCGTGTATGTTTATGTTGTGTGTGTTTTGTGTGTGGTGTATGTGCGTGCGTGTGTGTATATGCATGTGTTGCGTGTGCGCGCGTGCATGTGTCTACATGCATGCATGCTGATTGCTTCTTCTAGCCAGCAGATAAACGGATTCGTCCTACACGTGACAACAGTATTACGACATAACTCCACATGTCATAAATGCTCGGATGCTGCAGGAATACGTTCTGTATGGTTCCATCACTCGTCACTCGGTTGCACCTCCCGCTGTCTTGCTTGATGTAGGTACCGGCTGAGTTGTAGTACTCAGCTGTTATCTGAGGGATACAGGTCTATGTCGCGTAGACGTCAGCTGGCAACTTTTTTCCGTCTTATGTGGGTAAAGTACCCAGTCTACCTGCTGTTTTTCACCGCTTAACTGTATTCCAAATGAGCCTTTTTGTCTGCAAAATATCAACACATTCGACGCTTCTAAAGTTTCTTTATAAAATGTTGTCGCATTCCAAAAGATATTATTTAGTGTTATAATTGTCAGTTATTGCTTAATGGTAGATTACTCAACCGATGTCTGACGGTTAGTATCCAATAAACGACTGCTGGCAAATGTTTTTTTCTCCGTTTTATAAGGGTAGAATACCCAATCTTTCTGATGTTTTCACGGTTAATCTACGTTTGATACTTACTTCCTCTTCTCTAAAATACCAAACACATACGACTTTTCCAAACTTTGTGTATGATATGTATATATATATATATATATATCAGTAAAATTTACTATTTTGTGGGCTTACCTATTGCAATACTATTTGTGTACGAATAGGTGTATCCATATATGTTTATCTTTTTATGTATTTATATGCATATCGGTGTATATATACATTTAAGTCTACAAAAAGTAAAATAGATGAACAAACACAAACAAACAGCAACGTGAGGACGTGGTACATGTAAAGTATTAGCAGACGCTCAGGGAAGGAAAGAAAGATGGTTTAACGTTTCCAACAACGTTCTTCTTCAGAAACAGAGGAAAGTCCAATAGAAAGGAAGACAGAGGAAGAAAGAAAATCGCTAACGATTCACATGTAGTTATTTATATATATAAGTGTGTGTGTGAATGGGTCTGTACATCTGTATAATTATATACAACTGTATCTCTCTCTCTCTCTCTCTTCTCTCTCTATATATATATATATATATATATATATATATATATATATATATAGAGAGAGAGAGAGAGAGAGAGAGAGAGATTTACTATTATATATTGATGTGTCTACGTTCGTATATCTATGTCTATGTATATCATCATCATCATTATAATAGTTTAATATCCGTCTTCCAGTCTTGCATGGGTGAGACCGTTTGACAGGGGCCGGCCAGTTAGAATAATACATGAGGTTACTGTGTCTGTTTTGGCATGGTTTTCATAGTTGAATTGCTTTTCCCACACCATCCGCCCCACAGAATGGACTTTTTTACGTAGCACCAGCACGAGGTCAGCACTGGCACGGTTTTTACAACTGGATGACCTTTGAAATGCCAACCGCTTCACAGTGTCGAGTGGAGACTTTTTATATGTGTGTGTCTGTGTTTGCCCCGCACTACTGCTTGAGAACGGATGCTGGTTCGTTTAAGTCACCCTAATTGAGCTGCTCGGCAAAAGATACAATAGTATGAGTACAAAGCTAAAAAAAGAGCGTGCCTTTATTACTATTAAAGATCACAAAGAAAACTTCCTTTCCAACCCTAAATGTAGGCTTATCAACCCAGCCAAGTCAAAACTTGGGATTATTAGTAAAGAAATTTTAGATAAAATAAATGCGAAAATTAAGACCGATACTAGGCTAGTACAATGGTCCAATAGTATAGAAGTCGTAGACTGGTTTAAAGCCATTAAGAATAAGAAAAAAGCGAGGTTTACACAATTCGATATTGTTGATTTTTATGCCCTCATCTTCGCTAGCGACTTCATAGAAATTAGTACAAATGATAAGGACATAATCTTCCGTGCTAGAAAGACCTTACTTTTCAGTGAGAACGCAAAGTGGGTAAAAAACACCGACACAGAGGGCGCTTTCGATGTGAGCATGGGTTCATATGATGGGGCAGGCATCTGCGATCTAATTGGACTTTTTCTCCTAGATACCTTAGGTAAGACATTCCCTGACGTACATTTCGTCATCTACAAAGATGATGCCCTCGCCTTAACAGCTAATACAAATGGACCAGCACAAGATCGTTTTAGGAAGGATATTATCCAGTTAATGAAATACTTCGGACTTAGTATAACTATAGATACTAACCTGACGGTTGTCAATTTCTTAGACGTTTCCTTAGATCTTAATAAGAATATTTATAAGCCTTATAGGAAGCCCAATGATAGACTAAGTTATATTAATGTAGGTTCATGCCATCCCCCATGAAGATAGTGGTTTTAGCGAAAAAATAAAATATACACCCATTACTAGCCCAACAGTAAGGAAAAGGAATAATAGAAATAGGAAGGTCATCTGGTTTACGCCCCCTTACTCACCTGAGGTGGCCTTCAATATAGGTAAATATTTCCTGGCATTGATAGATAGACATTTTCCAGTTAACCATACTTATAGGAAACTCTTCAATAGACACAATTTAAAAATTAGCTTTAGTTCCACTACCAATTTTAAAAACATAATCAAAATAACATACAAAAAACACAACAAGAAAACAGCTGTTCATGCAGGAATAAAGAATTGTGCCCGCTAAATGGAGCTTGCATGTCCAAGACCATCATATATGAAGCTACCGTAAACTCTATAACCACTAAAGGCACCGTTCCGACGAAGAAATACGTGGGCCTTACAGAGGGTAACTTCAAGGCCAGGTTCAATAACCACACTTTGAGCTTTAGGCACTGGAACAAAAGAAAAGCGACACAATTATCTAATCATATTTGGTCTTTAAGAGATAAAGGTGTCGATTATAACATACATTGGAAGATTTTGGCCAGATGTAAGCCCTATACCAACGACAGCGGAAGGTGCGGACTATGTGACATGGAGAGATGGCTTATCTGGAAAAGCAGCTTAGACCCTACTACATGTCTAAACACAAGGACAGAACTTTTCGGGTCATGCCCACGTGTGACTAAATTTCTGTTACGTTTTTGGTCCCCTAAAGAAAACAGATAGAACATGCTTTCTATGTTATGTCCCAAGAAGATTTTATATATTTTTATATAATTTTTATGGCGAAAAATGCGAGCGATGTATAAGTACGCAGGCAAGCAGAGTTATAACACAGTAATTTCCCTTTGTATAACGGTATTTTTTCATAGCGTTTTCAAATAGCCAGATAACCGAAGAGATGTCGTGGATTCCCACTTCGGCATCTGAAACTCAGAGTTTTATCTTGACTATTGAGTAATGTAACATATTATTGTATATATATATGTGTGTGTGTGGTGTTTGTGTGTTTGTGGTGTGTGTGTATGCATGTGTGTGTGTGCCTTAATTCTCCTCCCCTCTCAATCTAAGCCCCTTCCATATCCTTCCCTATCCCACCACACCCCATCCCTTAACCCATTCCCACATACCCCACCTCTATCCCCATCCTTGCTTTCCCCACTCTTGTTCTCCCCACCTCCCAGTACCATCACATCACACCACACACTACTACACCTTACACTACCATACCACACATCACCACTAAACACTTCCCAGACCACATTTTCACACCTACACATACGCACACGCAAACGTCAAGATCACCAGCCCTCGTCCACACACATATACAAACTCTCTTATACCCACGCACGCGCACCTTCGTTTTGGGATCACCACTACTTAGTTATTATACGATGACTGTAATATCATAAGAGAAGCAATCACTCTTATTAGGTCGCATCACGCCCTGTCCTGTTTCTAGAAATGCATGCACCTCACAGTCAGAGTAGGCGGCGTTGCGAGCTTATTTTTATACATTTGTGTGTTTGTGTGTATGCTTGCGTGCGCGAAAGTGCGTGTGTCTATTGATATATTCGAGTTTTATGTCCGTCTGATTTGTGTGGATATAATGGCAACATCGTTTTTTTTGCTCTCTTTCTCTATCTCTCTCTTCCCCGCTCACTCAATCCTCACACAGAGGTATACTCACATACAAGTTGTTCTCTTAATAATATCTCCTCGCTCTATCAACCTCCAATCAGATGAAGAGAAAATTGTGTTCGCTTTTCTCTTTGCGTTCTATTTCCTTTCCTCTTTCTCTAATTGTCTTGGATCCTGCATTTACCATTCTACCTCAATTTCTAGAATATATATTTCTTCCCTGATACTTCTCTTCAATCTTTGACATGTTTTGTACTTTTTATCATAGCAAGTCTTCATATACGTAGCACTGTACACTTTAAAAAATTTCTTTAATCCACTTCTGAAAGGGGTGGGCAGGTCCCTCAAACTCCTGATTTTTCATTTCTTGAAAATGTGCCGTGTGTATGTGTGTGTGTGTGTATGTGTGTGCATGTACGTGTGTATATGCGTATTAATAGAGGTTACAAAAGTGACAGAGGATGCTGACTAGCATCACTATTGATAGAAATACCAGTTAAAACAACTCAAGAGTCAGAAAATACTATCAAAATGACTGACGAAGGGAGATAAGCGTATATAGACGGATCGACAATTTCGGATTTTGGTGTAGACCATCTTAGCCCTCATCAGTGACACTTAACGCCTAGGATTAACCTTAACTACTTCTGTCAATTTTATATGAAAACTGTTGAAAATGTGCTAATTTTCAAAAAGGTAAAAGTTCGGTGTTTTGAATCGTATTCGGTGCTCTTTCTGCGAATCACCAATGATCGTTTTCTTGATCGAATAGATACTTGTAACGAAAAGTGGATCCTTTATGATAACTGTAAATGATCAGGTCAATGTTTTGATCGTGATGAATCCCCCAAACATTTCCCAAAGCCAAACTTGGATCAGCAAAACATTATGGTGACTGTCTCGTGGTCTGCAATTGGTGTTGTCCATTACAGCTTTCTGGAAGCAAATCAAAGCATTACAGCAGAGATTTACAGTAATCAACTCGCTGAAATGCATGCTCACTTGCAAAAAGTGAGACCTGCAATGGTGAATCGGCGTCGCCCAATTCTGCTCCGCGATAATGCAAAACCACATGTTGCAAGAATGACGCTGCAGAAACTCGCAGACTTGGGATACGAGACCTTACCACATCCTTCGTATTCTCCTGATCTTTCACCCACTGGCTACTATATTTTAAAGCATTTAAACATGTTTTTAAGTGATAAAACTTTCAGGTCCAAACCACAGGTGGAATCAGCTTTCAAAGTTTTCTTAGCATCGAAGCCGATAAGTTTTTCTCATCGAGGCATAAACTATCTCGTTGATCGATAGCAGAGATGCATACATGTTCACAGCTCAAACTTTGGCCAATCAAAACATTTCTATGTTAATTTTTCCAGAATAAAATTATTTTTCTGAAATCGGCCATTATTTTCGGAACAACCTAACGCACTCTGCCCACATAAAACCGTCTTTCTTTATTCCTTATTTTTTCCTTTATTTTCACTGTGTCTAATCCCACTAAAGAATTACCTTTTAATATAGGAAATTAGCCACTTGCCATACATATTTCAAATGTCTGAAAGACAATAGAAGTAATTGTCAATAACCTCTTCATTATAACGTCTCATCCACTTTCCTTCCTTCTCTCTCTCTCTCTCTCTCTCTCCCTTTTTTCTCGACTATTTCCCGGAAAATACCACTCCACTTACAATAGCTAAGTCACTTTAGTTTTAAGATTATTACATATACACATTTTATCAATCGCCTAGTATTGTTGATAAAATCTGGGGAAAATTGAACTTCAACTTAAAGCTACATAACCCATTTAGATCGTAAAGCACATTTCTATTTCACCATCCTTCTATGCGTATATGTTTGCTATGTAAAACTGTTTTCCTAAACGAAAGAAATTTTTTATTACAATATTATTGCAATATATACTGCTTATACAATGCTGTAAGGTAGATGAACGGAACAAATGTACATGTGGTGGGGTTTGCTGAGAATAATAGTGTTAGATGGTGAGAGAACAGGAGAGATTACTATTCCATTACTATTATCAGTCTTTCATCATTTGTTTTCTTGAATAATTTGTTTTACCATTTGCGTTATTCTACTGTATAATGATGTTTCAAGACAAAAGACAAACATCGACGTTTATAGAAATAGATAATTTTATTATTTTGTATGAGTGGACAGAGTTTATAATTATATCTTTATTGATACAGATTACAAAAAAGATTACACAATTATATTGCTTTTAACATATAGACAACGTTGGTCATTAATGCTGATATTACGGAAGATTTCTTGTGAGTACCAAGCAAAATGTAGGTGACTGAATTAAGATATTATTGACTATTTTTTTCATGATATAAACAACGATATTGACACCAACTTCATGTCTATGAATCGAGAAAGCAATGGTTGTAAATGAATGGAGAAGACATTAGCGATAAAGACAGAGCAACATTTGACGTGTATGATCTGAGAGAAAAATACTCAGCATATGACTTTTGAAGAACGCTTGGGATATGAATCTAATCGGAGAGAATACAAACTGTATATAAATGCGATAGATATCAAGGGTGTTTGGATAGAGAATACAACAATTTTATACGTATTGATATGATAGCCGTAATGTTTCAATAGTCAGGGCACCATGGTATATGAAATAGGAAGACACCAGTGGTCTTTGAACTGAAGGACACCGTTAACTGAAATGGCAGCAACAGTATATGAAAGAAGCCACCAACCGTATACGAATAGAGGCAAGTGATATGGTAAATGAATTGAGATGATAGTGGTGGTATTGCAATTAAGAAGATAGCAGTTATAAACGAATTAGTTTCTTGTCTCTGTTTCGCAATAATTGAAGGTTACTGCCTGAATTTCTGTGTCATGCGTTATATGGTATTAATAAAAATTAAAAGCCCGAATATGTTGATTAAATATATTAAGTAAAAAAAAGTAAGAATAAAGAAAATAGAAAAAACGTATTGAGAGATATAAAGAAGAAAATATTAAAAAATGGTGAGAAGAAAAGAGAGGCTGACTGTAAGAAATCAAATAAGTAAAAATATATGCTGTGAGATATAAATTCTTTTTAAAAATTGGGATAAGGGAAATAACTCAAAAGGGTAAATGACCCGAAGTTAAGCGACGATTTACTGAATGTCGTACACATACACAAGAAAAAGGAAAAGATTAATTATTCAATGAAATTTTCTTCCCAGTTGGAGACAGAGAAAAAAGAATTTATCAGCAATTGTTGCGAAGTCTCAATCGAAAAAGAAAATCATTTCAAGAAATTAATTTTAATATTTCAAAGTTAATTGACTTCTCTAGGGGAGAGAAAAATAAACGGTTATCTGTAGGCAAGAATAAACATCTTTTGGCTTTTCAAAAACCATAAATTCAGTGAAATTTTTTTAAGGCTGTACCGGATAAATTTTGGTCATTGTAATTAGCATAATGTATTATCACAGAACTATGTCACATAGTTGGCCTGTATGTGCAAACAAAGATGAATTTTCAATATTTACTTCAACAAAAGGTGAGACGATGTTTCCTTTTAACATTATTATTAGTTTTAAGGCAGCGAGCTGGCAGAATCGTAGCACGCCGGACCAAATGCTTAACGGCATTTCGTCTGCCGCTACGTTCTGAGTTCAAATTCCGTCAGGGTTGACTTTGTCTCAGGGTCAATAATTTAACTACCAGTTTCTTGAAAATGTTTCCATTCCCTTTGAGAGATACAAGCAATTGCCGCTAACCTTTGGTTTTCTTTATCCAAAAAGGAAATAATTTTTTTTGCATACATCGCCGCTTAACTCATAACATGTAACATCTATAATGTGGGTACTATAAAAACATTCACACCATCCACCCATGTATCACTGTACGAAATTTGAGTATAAAATCGATTCTTTTTGCAAGTATTCAGCAACTTCCCAAATGTAAGCGTAGGACTCCTGCCAAAGAAAGAATTATTAAATACATGAATGAAATGGTTATTAAATTAGTAAATATATGAATGAAATGAATTGAAATCACTTAATACCTAATTATTTGTTTTACCGTATCCTTTGCAATGTTTTTATTCATTTTCAATAATGTCAAGATTAAAATAACAATAATATATAAATTTCATATAGTTTTATGTAAATTTCTTAACCCTATGGTCACCTACTGGTTACTGTATGTTACCGACTGAATATTATTAAATAAGAATAAATTCCATTGGTACACTGCTGAATATGTTTATCTAAATTGAGAGAAACATTTACCTACCATTAACTCTAATGCAATTTCTCCAGAAGTTTAGATATGTAATATGTCAAGATAATAGCGTTACTCGAGGTTTAAAATTTTCTAGAGTAACAAGGGAAATGTTTCACTCCTTTCAATACTGAAGTCTACTAATCAAATCCATCCACATATGTGCAATTCAGTACTCCGTAAGTTTCCAGTGTAGGTTAATGAAAGAAATCATCTGATACTTAACCAAATATTCGTTAGCATATCGATGATCTTCGAAACAATTTTCAGAAAAGTGTTAAAATAACTGTAAAAATTTGAACGACGGATTTTATCCCTGATATTTAGTAAAGACTTGGTTGAAGCACATAAAAGTGAGAAAAATGTTGCTATACTTACACAGTCAGGTATAATATTTGGTTCTATTTTCTTGATCAGTCGAACTAACCGTACTATGTTGATTACTGACTGACTGGTTATTGCATCTTTTAAAATGTGAATGATGCACAGCAAACCACTTTTGTGAAACTTGTCACTTTACAGGAAAAAAGAGAAGAAATATGTGAATAATAGATCTTACTAAAAATATGATTTCTGACAAAATTTCTTACCAACATTCAATTATTTTAGTGATATGAACATGGAATTTTTTGACATTATGTGTAAATGTTCCGTAAAAAAATTTTCAATATTTACTCCAAAAAAAGAGACATTATTATTAGTTTTAAGGTGGAGAGCTGGCAGAATCGTTAGCACGCCGGATGAAATGCTAGCGATATATCGTCTGCCGCTGCGTTTTGAGTTCAAATTCCGCCGAGGTCGACTTTGCTTTTCCTCCTTTCGGGGTCGATAAATTAAGTACCAATTGAGTACTGGGGTCGACGTAACCGACTAGACCCCCGCGTTCAAAATTCCAGACTTTGTGCCCATAGTAGAAAGGATTATTATAAGTTTTAAGGCAACGAGCTAGCAGAAACGTTAGCATGCCGGGTAAAATGCTTAGCGGCATTTCGTCTGCCTTTACGTTCTGAGTTCAAATTCCACAGAGGTTGACTTTGCCTTTCATCCTTTCAGAGATGATAAATTAAGTGTCTGTGAAACACTGTGGTTGATGTAATCCACTTATCTCCTCCCCAAAATGGCTGCCCTTGTGGCGAAATTTGAAACCGTTCTTCTTCTTCTTTTATTATTATTATTATTATTAGTAGTAGTAGTAGTAGTAGTCACAGCAGCAGCAGTAGTAGAGTAGTAGTAGTAGTAGTAGTCGCAGCAGCAGTAGTAGTAGTAGTAGTAGTAGTCGCAGCAGCAGCAGCAGTAGTAGTAGTAGTAGCAGTAGTAGTAGTATTAGTAGTAGTAGTAGTAGTAGTAGTAGTAGTAGTAGTAGCAGCAGCAGTAGTAGTAGTAGTAGTAGTAGTAGTAGTAGTAGTAAGCAGCGGACTGGCAGAATCCTTAGCGTGCCGGGTTAAATGCTTAACGGCATTGCATCCATTTGTCTGCTCTGAGTTCATATTCTTCCATAGTCCACTTTGTCTTTCATCCTCTCTGGGCCGATAAATTAAGTGCCAGTGAAACACTGGGGTCGATCTAAGAAGACTCGAAAGTGCATATTCTCAGAAAATATTCTGAATCTGTTTTATTTTCACATCTCAGAATGTATGAGGAGCAATATGTTCGCGGGTTATTAACATCATCTTATTTCAACAGTAAGTCTGTCTTTGTCATGTTCAAAATAGGAAGTGATAAAAATTAAAATTACAGAAATTTAAACGTTAAGTATGAATGAGAGCAACCAGCGTCCACACATTGATGGAAGGACATCATCAGTTTTTAAGTTACAATTTTATAACAGGCGAAAAGAAAAAGACAGAAAAAATAAGACGACAGAAGGAAAGGAAAGAAAAAGAGAGGAAGAAGAATATTTAATCAAACATTTTTGTATAAATTTGATGATAATAATGTTTGATTAAATATTCTTCTTCCTCTCTTTTTCTTTCCTTTTCTCATTCTTAATATTATATTTGAATCTGATCTTTGGACTTCATAATAGTAACTCTGGACATGTTTCAATATAGTTAGACCTGCTTAGAGAAACGAAGATATTTTCAGAACTAAGGGTATTGAATAACTATAACTTTAAAAAATGTACACCTATTGGGGTGACAATTCAGTATAATGACTGAGGCAAACTACCTAGGGACGCCATCCAAATGACACATAATACATAACTTCCAATGTATTTCATTATGATTGCAGAGAATTTTGCTTAATTGTAATTTTCCTTAAAATGAGGAGAAAAGAGAAGCTCAATGGATAAAGTTAGTGACAGTTGGTTTGGAAAATGTTTGTAACTGCAAGAAACAAGCATAATAGGCAAGTAAACAATCACAGAAACGGCCAGAGAGTCTTATAGAGAGCCACATGGACAAGCTGATAAATAACGACGTAGACGAGGTTCGTATACTTAGGCATATCCGTCATTTTTCTATATGTCCCCTCGTATAATCTATATATCGACTACATTCTATAATTGGTATATAGGTTACCTTGCATGACAGATTGTTTTTTTTAACGGCGGTGCATCAGCATGACCGCAGCTCTGAGCTGAACCAAAAAAGAAATATCATACCTATACCTGCCACATTGGGTGTAATCTTTCGATGTTCTTTTATGGGGTCGTATAACTGCCTTTGCAACAATTAATCAATATTCTTACTTACCTTGAGTGTATGGCAAATTTTTTATTGAACTGCTCGTTTTGATGGGTTCTTAGCATGTTACTTAGTTTTAAAACATCGGCACATGATGGATAATTTTCATCCACCCATATGGTAACCAGGAAGTGACTGATCTCATATTCTTCGATCCTCGACTATAATATGAAAACAGAAATAATGAACATAATGTGAATCAAAGCCGAAAGAAAATGCTTAGGTTATATTTTCTGGTTTGGTTAAGTCGCATTTGTTAGAGTTTGATTAAAACCGAATAGATTAAACCGCATTTGTTAGAGAATGTGAGGAATGAAAGGCCAATGATAATAGAGTTATAGGTAGTTGTAAGTTATGATTACCAATCAGCTTATTGAATGCTATATAATAGTTCAATAACATAAGTTTACTAGATTATTGTATTTATCCTTAATAATGATGATGATGATGATGATAATATCAGCTGCGGAGCACTGAATACTGGGTTTAGTGTCCAGAGCAGGATAGCCTACTTAAACTTCTCAGGGAAGAAGGGCCCCTTTTAGTTTTTTTATACAAGCCCCTCTAGAGATGGTGTCTCAATAAAAATACTGCTGGTTGCGACACGTTATCAAGACTTTCCTCTGCATGAGAGTGTGTAATAGAATTAACCTAAACAAAAATGTAAATGAGGACGGAAATACAAGTGACGGAATTTCGCCCAGCAGGTGCCCTGTGAGTGAGCAACACAGAACCGGTCGTCATTATACGTTTGCTGGAACAAAATGGTCTAAGACGATGAATATAGACTTCATGGAATGTTATTTTTTTAATAGACCTAGTGATAATGAAGGGAGCTCCATCAGAGGATATAGAAAAAGAGTGCATAAATTATGGATGGAGAAGCAGGGGTCAACATTACGAAACAGAGACTCTGTGACCATGCAAGAGCAATGAAATGAAAGGATGGCTGACAGTACTAGAGCTTGATGAGATTAGGAGGTGGGTGATAACCAAAAACATGGGGAGCGATGCAAAAGTAGATACAAAGAATGCTGACGATGCTGCACTTAATGAGAGTAACCGAGAGAAGTATAATGTTTCCAGCCCTGAGTGTAGAGAAAGACTAAATAATGAAGACAAGAGAATGATTGAAGAAATTACCAGTATCATTGAGGAAAACCTGGATATAGAAATAAGTGGATTCAGGAATGTAGATAGAAATTTGCTCAGACGGTGGACCCTTAAGGTGAATAAAATACTGAAAGAAATCAAGACGAATAATATAACCGGAATGAATATATTGATTAAAGCTTGCATCATCTATATAGGAAATTCAGTAGGCCTCGAACCAAACCGTAAATGTGGGAACGAAGGAAAAGAACATTGGTGGAAAAGAAGAATAAAATAATCAATGAACTAACTGTGAAGAAATATCAACATCTTGTAACGAAAGAAAAACAAAAGTGAAATCAAGAGGGAAAAGAAATATGAGAAGCTAAAGCATAGATATGGGATAAAGAAAAAGGAGCTAAACGAAATCCTTGAAGAGCTGGAACTAAGAATGCAGGCTAAAGCAACAAAGAGCAAGAGATATGACCAAAGAATTGAACAATATAAAATCAACAGATCGTTCCAACGGGAGAGAAAAAGGGTTTATCAACAGCTAAATGGAAAGGTTTACAGCAGTGAAAGCCCAGACGCTGAATAAAGTAAAAGGTCTTAGAGTAACATCTGGGATAATGGAAGAAATCATAACAAAGTTGCTAAATGGTTGAAGGAATTAAGGTCGGAAAAATATGAAGTGAAGCAGCACTATAAGAATAACGACTGAAACGGTAACCGGACAGACAACAAAGATCCCAAACTGAAAGTGCCCAGGACTAGATGGGAAACAAAGATATTGGCTGCAAAATTTCCCAGCACTACACAGAAGAGTAGCCATGCAAATGGATAAGATGATCAACAACGGTGTACAAATCCCAAAGTGGCTGACCAAATGTAAAACAATTCTTTGCCAAAAGGATCCCAGAAAAAGCAATGCAGTTGATAGTTACCTGTCTGCCCCTGGTGAGGACGCAGATGACAGGAATAATACCTAATTATGTGCATAACTGCATGGAAATGAATGACAAAATGCCAGTGGAGCAGAAAGGATGCAGAAAGAAAAGCCGAGAGACAAAGAACTAACTTCTGATAGATAGAATGGTACTGAGCGACTGCAAGAAAAGATTTACTAATCTGGGCATGGTGTGGATTGAGTATACGAAAGCGTATGACATGGTCCCCCATTCCTAGATTTTAGAAAGTCTTGAACTACTACAGGTGTCTGATAATATATCAAATTATATTAGGAGGTCAAGGAAAACTGGAATGAAAAGTTAACTTCATGTGGAAAACGTTTGGCGACGGGTAACGTCAAGAGAGGCATATTTCAAGGAGATGACCTACCATCATTCCTTTTTGTGATTTGTATGATACCCTTCACATAGATACTATGGTAAGTGACATCAGGATACACCTTTAAAGGGGAGGAAAATTAAATCATCTGTTATATATATGGATGATTTAAAGATCTTTGGAAAGACCGAACGTCAAATAAACGACCTAGTTTCAACGGCGCAGATATTCAGTAAGGATATCGGAATGGAATTTGGGGCTAAAAAGTATGGTATGCTTATAATGCAAAGAGGCAAGTAATCCGTCTGATGATGTAGAACTCCCCACCGGCGAGAAAATGATATTGAGACTAATGGCTATAAATAATCCGGGGATTTTAAAATACAACAAAATCAAGGAAAGTGAAATGAAGGAAAGCTTTAGGTAAGAATATCTCAAGTTAATTATGGAAAGTAGACTCAATGGAAAAAATTAAAATCGGGGTAATGAACACAAGACACAAAGAGATACGGCTCAGGTGATGTTAGGTGGATAAAGAATGATCTTGATGAAATAGACAGTAAAACCAGGAAAGTGATGACAACAAGGAACTATACCCCAAAAGCAATAATGATAGAGTGTATGTGCCTAGAAACAGAAGGAAGAAGTCTCATAGGATACAAGACCTGTGTTATCAACGAGATGGGATGGTACATCAATCAGCAAAGTGAATTCTTGCTTGCCGCTGTTAGAATTAACAATATAATACCTACCGAAAATTTATGAAGCAAGATGAAGAAGAAAGTGTAAACAACTGGAAAATGTAACAACCACATGGGCAATACTTCAGGGAAATCGAAAGAAAAAAAAGATCCACCCTTAGAGATGGTTAAGGAAAAGTGATCTGCAGCAAGGCGGAGCGAAACAATTACTTTTTGCACAGATTTTTGAAACATACTTTTATTACGAAATCCATCCATTAAAACAGTTGTGTTAAAATCTGATATTCTTAAAATTACGACTTTACAATGGCACATTTTTTCCTACTTTTTACAGATTGCAGTAATGCTTGATAAATGTTTAAGATTTTCGGCTTAACTGACTCAATCGTAACTTAAAGGATAGATGCCTTTTGCCAAAGAAGAATGATTTTTGCTGCTACAATCTTGACAATTTATTTAATACAAGGAGCTTTCTTAACTACATTCTTTTCGTTTTCTAGTTCAAATAAAACACATTTTAGTACTTCTTTCTAAGTTAGCAAAACTCGCTCGCTAAGATCACATGGAGTAACAAATATTGGGCATTCAGTATAATGACGCGTTATTGGCATATGAGTCATCACTAAATGTAAAATACACTGAATTTCACATGATCATCAATTTTAACAGAATGGCCTAAAGTCAAGGTACAAAGCAGAAAACTTCACACACGTACGACCTACGTCCACACGCAAGGACCGTTGCAGCGGCACTGAAGAGAAGTTCACACTCCCGTTCTCTTTATAGTCAAAGAACATCAAAAGATTATTCAATTGTATTGAAACTTGGTATGCAACCTGTTAAGGATACAATATTTACTGTTTTGCATTCAGCTATGTAGAAATATGTATTCGTTGCGACTTGTAATCTATGAAATCCAAAATTATACCAAATAATGCGATTTTTTAAAAATTTTCAATTGCGTTACGGAGCCTGAAAACAATATTTAACCTCAAAGTTCTTTATACGCTTTTCCGCTTTTCTTTTAACCCTAATTCAGAACAAAATATCGATTCTTGATTACCTATTCCGAAAGTTGCATTTTTCACTCCACCTTAATATGCATCACCCTTGAACAAGCTGAGAACTAATTACATCAAGTTCCAAATATATAAGATTAGCGAATCGCCTCTTTTGTAGGATGTGTAGCAGCAGAAAAGAAACAATCTCACATATTGTTAGTTAGTTTAGCAAGCTGACCGAAAAGCACTACAACTGGAGGCACGATAATGTAGCTAAGTTCGTCTGCTGGAGGAGATGTGAGAATAAGGCCTGAACAGAGTACGGAAATGGTACGAACATGTACCAGAAGGAGTCACCACCGAGAACAATGGACATAAGATACTGGGAAATTTTATAATCCAATGTGACTCCCTAATTGAGCCTCGGAGATTAGATATTGTTGTGGTAGATAAAGGAAAAAAGGAAACCAAGGTTATAGATATTGCAATACCTGGAGATGCATTCATAAATGGCGTAGAACTAGAAAAGATTGAAAACTACAGACTACGAACAGACGAAACTTCAAGAATGTAGACTATGAAGAGAGTGTCTCTCATTCCAATATTTGTAGGGGCACTCGGAGCACTACCAACCAAGTTAGAGAAACATGTCAAAGAAATCGGAATTGAGATGAGAGCAGAGCAATCCCCAAACACCGCTCATTTAAACTGTGGTACTAGGATGTTAAATTCTCCCACGATAGTTAACAATTAAGTACCACAACTTAAATGTGTGGAAAGGGACCCTGTGACACCTCTGACAGCAGGCTGCTATCCACTCTCACAGAAGCTACCAGAACAAACAAGACCGAAAGTTCCGAGAAGTAAACAAAAACCAAAAAGAACAATAGCAACAACAACAATAATGATAATGACGAGCAACTACGGAGCAGTAATTGTAAAACAGTTCAGTGATGACATCAAATGGAATTTGCCTTAGATAAATGTGCACAAGCTACTTTTATTAGAGGGAAAATTACTGAAACATCCATCATTAAACTTGACCAAGAGAATATCATAAAGGAGTTAGAATTAGAGGGGACTAAAAACATCTAGGGGTGCTTGAAGATTATGCAATTAAACATTCAATGATGAAGGAAAATATCAGGAAAGTGTTATCGAAAGGTAAGGGCAATGCTCGATACAGAGCTGATGAAAGAAACAAGAGAGAAACGATCAAAACATGAACCGGATAGGAAATTAATTACAGTTTCAATATTAATTTATTGAAATATGTAAGCTTGACAGAAAAATAAGCAAAGTTTACAATGAAAAGAATGCACAACCCTAAGGCAGATGTAGAAAACTTTACTTGCCAAGAAAAGAAGGTGGCCGTGGACTCTGACAACTGCAATTGACAATGAAGGTTTACACAATTGGCCTAAAAAGTTGCCTGAAAATTTCTGATGTGTGAATGCTAAAACGCGTCTCAAAACAAAAGAACCGCATACTCAAAAAAGAAAAAAAGAAAGGAAAAGAAAAGAAAAACAAAACAGGCAAGGAAATATCTAAGCGAATTCCAAATAGAACAAATCCCAGAATCAGACGTACTGGAAGCAAGCACAGAAAGAAGCTAGGCGTATGAAAACCATTGCTAAAGCTGCTTATAGAACATTTAAGTTTGCAAGTGATGCAACGTAGAACTACAGAAGTGTTCTGGGAGTAGATTACGGATAACGACTTCAAAATATAGTTGTTTTTCTTGAAAGCGAAATTTTTTGTCAGAATCAGCCGCATAAATCGTGTAAGGAAATTGAAGGTAGACGTTGAAACTGTCCCTCTACGTGTTTATTTTATTAAACAGCTGAGGGAGCTGTTTTTTCGGAGAGAAGTATGATTGGTACGTTAAAAAATGTCAATATAATACCTACTTGAAAAAGTAGAATTGAAGGAGTGTATTTACTACATGCTTACAGTGACTTTAAAAAATTTCCTTCAGGTAACGAAAAATGAAGACATGAAGAGCTTGAATTCAGTTCACGAATACTGCTTTGAATCTTTAGCAGTTCTCAGTGAAATGATGTCACGTTAAAAGGCGTACAGATAATTGTGAAGTTGTAATGACGGTGAAAGTAAGAAGGATACAGATATATAAGTAGTCAAAGTAACCAGCATGTGTGGTAGCACTGAAGCAGTGTATTTTGAAAATAATTGAATATATTTGACTATATTATTTTATGCCTAATGATCAGATAGTTGTGTGTGTGCACACACACACACACACACACCTGCACATCGTTATTTAACATTTCTATGTTGATAAGTGTTGATCTCTTTGGCAGGAACGTGGCGAGCTGCAGGAATGCGTCGAGTTCTGAAGCTATTTTTGGAATGGTTTCTACGGCTAGATGACATTCCTAACGCCAACCACTTTATAGAAAGTAATGTGTGCTTCTTCCTTGCCACTAGTATTAGCGAGGCTTCCATGTAACTTGCAAGACATCAAAGAACAGAAGAAAATGAAAGGAAAAATGCTGCCACAGATGCATAGTGCAGAGTGGTGCCATTTTTTCAGAGTTGTGTATATCTATAAATTTTAACAGTTGGTTAGTTATTTTTCTGCACCTTTTATAATCATTCATATAGTTATTATTATAGGATTTGTTCTTTGTTTATTTTCATCTCCACATTATATATATATATATATATATATATATATATATATATATATATATATATATATATATATTTATATATATATTTAAATGGATTTGAACGAAGATGTTATTAAAATTCTTTTACTTTCGACATAGGTTTCGAAGACAACATGGCTTCATTCCAAAGGAATAAAAGGTGTAAAATGTAATCTTCTCACCAGGAAAGAAAGAAGATTTTGCTACCCTGGTAACGGTTTATTGAATTTTCCATGTTAACGGTAAACAAAGGATAATTCATTCATCCATTTATATATTGGTCCAGGCCATGTCTAACTTAATAGCACCATCTGATAGGATTATCTAAATCCTGTTTAAGTCAAGTTTTGTTTATGGTCCATTCAAGTAGTGAGTTTTTGTTGGGTGAGTTGTATCCAATTATGGGTGGCTTATCTGGTATTCCTTGAAGGAATCTATCCAGACTCCGTTTTAAGTTGATGGGATCCTTTTCCTCTTTGATCTATTTCGGGACAAGGTTAAATAGGGCAGGGCCTGTTGAGGAAAAGAAATTATGTTGCAGTGTACATGTATGCTATGATCTTGAATTGAGCAGGGGACGTATGGCCCGTGGTCCCAGTCTTGGATGAACCTTGAAGCTAATGTTCAGGTCGTTTCGCTAAAGTTGGCGGTATATTCTCCACATCGTACAAATGATGTACCGCTCACGGCGACGCTGGAGAGAGTAGAGTTTCAAGGCTTTAAGGCAGTCCCAATAATCGAGAGCAGCCATGCCTTCAATTCGATTAGTGAATGCCCTCTGGGGTGATTCAATCCTCGAGACGTTTTGTCTTGTATGGGGAGACCACAGTGGACAGCGGTATTCGAGGTGTGGCCGTACAAGGGAGGAAAAAAGTGGTATGGTGACACCTTCTTCTCTGGACCGGAAAGTTCTTAAGATCCAGGAACTCATCCTACGAGCTATATAGATCTTCTTGTTGATGTGTGCACTCCAACTGAGATCGTTATCAACAATTACACCCAGGTGTCTGATATTGTTAGAGGCTGTGAGCGGTTCCCCTGAAGGAAGAGTGTATGGCTGTTTTAGTGAGGAAATTCTTCCAAAATGCATCAGCTCAAATTTTCCCTCGTTCAGTTGCATTTTGTTTCTGTCTGCCCATTGACTCACAGCATATAGATCAGACTGGAGTTGAGTTCGATCTGCTTCTTCATTGACGATTTGCTGGAGCTTAGTGTCATCAGCAAATATTTTCACTTTGCAGTAATGTACGACACTGGAAAGGTCGTTTATGTAAATTATAAAGAGTAGCGTGCCCAAGACAGTCCCCTGGAGGACACCGCTGGTGACCTTTGCTGGGCTTGAGTAAACTCCATCAACTACAGCATGTTGTGTTCTATTCGTCAGGAAATACTTAATCCAGTATAGAAGTTTTCCATGGATTCCAATATTTGCCAATTTTATATATATTTTGATTTGATTTTTGATTTTTCCAGTTTCAGCTAATGAGCTGTGGCCATGCTGGGGCACCGCCATTTGGTTTGCTACACGGTTTTACCTCACGGATGCTTTTTAGCAAACGCCATCTGATGCATGAGAGAGTTTGATGCAGCTGCCCTCATCTGCACCTCCTGCCGTTAAGTTGGTTCATCCGGGACACCTGACAGGAAGAGATCCAGTCCTACTTTAAAGTCATCCGCATCTACACCATGCAGGTCCCTCAGGTTCTTCGGGAGGATATTGAAGAGCCGTGGGCCTCTGAAGCCCAGGCTATCACAATATCTTGTCCTACATCTTGATGGCAAATTTGGAGTCCTTGGTACTACGCAGTGGCGTCCGGTTCTGGCATTTGTGTGACTCGCGATGCCAAAGTCTGGGACAAGACCTTCCAGGATCTTCCAGATATATATTATGGCATATCTTTCTCGCCTACGCTCCAGGGAATAGAGCTTTAATCTCTTGAGTCTCTCCCAGTAGCTCATATGCTGCACAGAGGCTATCTTCTTCGTGTAGCTTCGTTGGATCGCCTCAAGTTCTGTGATCAACTTGACACTGGATGGTGACCATAGCTGAGAGCAATAGTCAAAGTGACTTAGGACAAGTGTCTTCCAGAGGACCATCATAGTTTCTTGTTCTCTTGTTCTAAAGGTTCTAAGAATCCATCCAGCCAGCCGTCTACATTTCATTGTCAGTTTAGCAACATGTACATGAAAGGTCGCGTCATCACTCATGTGAATACCCAGGTCACGCACTGATTGTGCCTCTGGGATTGCAATCCCTCCGGGTCCAGTGTATTCATTGGGTATTGCATTCAGTTTTGCATGCTGATAGTATAAAGCTTGAAACTTTTCAGCATTGAACTGCATGCTATTCTTTTCAGCCCACTTGTATATTTCGTCCAGCTCACATTGCAGGTGCTTAGTGTCTTCAGGGTTCTGTATTGCCTAGCGGTTCGGCAAAAGAGACCGATAGAATAAGTACTGGGCTTACAAAGAATAAGTCCTGGGGTCGATTTGCTCGACTAAAGGCGGTGCTCCAGCATGGCCACAGTCAAATGACTGAAACAAGTAAAAGAGTAAAGAGTAAAAGAGTACCTATATATATACATACATATATACATAAATAAATATATATATATTTATATATATACCTATATATATACATACATATATACATAAATACATATATATATATTTATATATATACATACATATATATATATATTACATACATACATACATACATACATACATATATATATATATTACATACATACATACATACATACATACATATATATATATATTACATACATACATACATACAATACATACATATATATATATATATATATTATATATATATATATACGAAATTGATTAAGATGTATATCCTTCTCTGGCGAACCTTTACATCAATATTTAGCATTTTCCAGGTAAATGGTTGTCAATCTCTGGTGTATGATTATAATAGTTCTTATTTTTTTGTATTTCGTAATGCTATAATAACATCCAGGTATGAAAGCTCACAATTCTGGCTTGCTTCTAGTTTTATCCATTATTGTCTAAGACTGCGGTACCGAATACAATATTTTTGTTTGTTTCTCCCGAACATCAATATATTCTACCGCTACATAACGTACCCTGTTTCATTGTATGATTTTTCTTGGTTTTCTCCACGTCGACAAAATGTAATTTTTGGGTTGTTATCATGACTCAACAAACTATAATAGAATATAATACAAATTGGAACGTAAGATATTGCTTTCATTATGCTATAATTTTCTTTTCAAAAGTGGAATCATATTATAAACGTCTGAAAAACTAAACACTTACCATTTTCTTGTTATGGAACCTAACCTTTAAAGCACTGTGTATACATATACCTTTATCCTCAACACTAACTAGTTCTATGAGATACTGACCCAGTTTAATTGATTCGTTCAGTGTTCTTGGCAAGTAATTAGGTGGATCCTATGTGGAGAAAAAGAAGACATATTAATATCAGTTAATATGTTATATGATAAGTGTGTTCATATATTTACAACCAAAGTTGGGAAATGTTTAATGCGGCAAAGTTCTACATTATATAGCTGACTGAACTGCTCCTTAAGTAGTCATGTCGTAATATTAATTTGCTATTAAAAAAATAACTCCTCTCATATAACATACTCAGAAATCGTCCCACACCAATCAGAATATTATAAGTAATCAGCTATTATTTTGAAAAAAATTGTAATTTTTAATGGTTAATTAGACACTAGAAAATGTTTATAAATAGTACCAGAAAATATTTATAAAATACCAATATTTTCATATTGTAGCAATAGTATGGGATTGACATATCTGTATGCGGGTATAACTTGAAGTGAATTAAATCAATATCATGTTGGAAAGGAAAGCGTCTGACTATTTCGGGCAATGTACTTCTTCAGAAAAGAGAAAAGAGGTGTGCCTCCTGTCTGATTGATACAGTTAAATACAGTATATACCTGTAACAGGACTTCCCCTCTAGACATAACTTTCTATTTTTTTTTTTTAATAGATTTGAATATTTGCAATCATTAAATGAGAGAACATCTCAATCAGAAAGAAAACACAACTCTTTTCTCTTTACTGAAGAAGTACGTTGCCAGAAACATCAAACGCTTTCCTTTCCAACATGATATCGACTTAATTCACATCAAGTTATACCTTCATACAGTTATGTCAATCTCATACTATTGCAACAAAATGAAAATATTGGTATTTTACAAAGGAGTATCTTATCTTTTTTCCCTTGGAAGTGTACCACTCTTTCTTGCTTTATGAATGTGGTTTCCTCTCACATTATTTCATCAATATATTTTGAAATTTCGTTTTACTTTTATAATTAGAATATTTTAAACATTTTCTGCTAGATATGTATTTTTGTTTCTTTTTTCTTAGTTTCCGCATTGCACTGCCTTTTTAATTTCTTCGTTTATAGCGAATTTTTTCTCACATCTCCTCTTTTCTCTCTCTCTCTCTATCTCTCTCTCTTTTTCCCCAGTTACTCTCTGCCGCGCTCTCTCAACAGTCTTCAGTCTGTCCTATTTTGCTAAAAGCACGTTTTCTGCGACTCAGACAGCGACTGATTGTCACTATCAAGTTCAATACCTTAAGAGGAAAAATTGTTTACAATAATCTCGTTCCTCGTGATGAACATTTTCATTTTTGACAGCCAAATCTTTGTCCTCAGAAGGAGTAGAAATATGTACGCTTATTTATTACCTCACAGTTATTGCTTCAGAACGTTCACTAAAATAATATATTACACGTTTCTCTCCTGCCGACTGTGTATTGCATGTGAAAAGTTAAGTTACTGTTCTTTCATTTATATTATTTTCTCTTTTCTTGGATCAGAATCATAATGAATAGACACGCCTATGCAACTTGCGTTTATGGGTCTTCATCTAAGCCTTAGTCTATTAATACTGGTTGACATGAAATTCTGGTAATATTCCAAAAATCTTACTACTACGTCCAACAGAACAACAATTAAAACAGTAATGACTACATCACACACACACACACACACACACACACACACACATATGCACACACACGCACAAATAAACACACACACACACCTATATGGAGATTATACCACAGATTTCACCTAAATGTTGTGGACGGAGACACGATACGCCCTATATCTAAATAATTGATTCCAGACATTTTTTCTTTGAATAATAACATTGAAGAGATTATTCAATGCTGATATACTTGGTCACTTTCACCTATACAATAAATTTACAACATGGTTACAGACAAGTTATTCGCTTGTTTTATAGGAAACACTGAAACAACTAAGCACAAGCATCTTACATTGCATCCAAAATTAAAGCCGTTCAAACAATCGGCAATGATTCGTTTAGCGATAACCTATTACCAAGTAATTTTCAGATAACACATAACATTTAACACCCCTTTGTCTCTTCTGCTGTACTACAAGACATTCTGCTCTCTTGAATTAATATCCTTCATCCGCTCTCCGCTTGTTCTCCTTTAAATGCATCTATATTTCTGCATTTCTTGTGTGAAATATGTAGTGTGTCAAGCAGTGTTTCACATTCTAAACGTGCAAAATCCTTCGCCCAGTCCGTTCACTTTTCGGAAAACGTGCAAAGATCATTGGTTCTATTCATTCTTCTATAACTAAATTATAAGAAAACAAGGTATTTGTTTTACTGACCTTGCAGGTGGGCTGATTTTAAAAGGTATTTAAAGCTAAAAGTGTGATACAATCTACCGTACATCAAAGTATCTGTTGCCGTAATTTACGTTTCTCAATAAATTTATTTTTTCAGTAATTGCAAGGTGGAAGAAGATAAAAATTGCTACTATTATTCCAATCACTCCACTGTGATTCCCATAATTCTGTGCCCGCCGAGTACTGTGTATTCTAAGACGATGAAGGTGTGTGGCCTACTATTTTTTTTAATATGGACATAGTTTCTGTTCCAGACACGGGCGGATTCTGGCCCCAGGGCTAAAGCAATTCATTTCCCATTGATCAAGTCTACACAACAGAAAATGAGTTACGTCTGAGGGGGAGTGGTTTCTTGTTGACTGTTTACCTAAAATATTGAAAACGCAAGACATCAAAAGTATCTAAGAGTCACAGCCCATTGTAGAAATCTGGGGTGGATTTCGGTCGTATGAGTTGTAATTAAATGTTTCTAATTTTGACACAAGGGCAGCAATTTTTAGGTGAAAAGTTAAATCATTAGAAAGACACCAGTACTTGACTAGTACTTTATTTTATCAACCCCACGAGAATATCGAAGGCAAAGTTAATTTCAGCGATGTTTGAATACAGAATATAAAAGCAAGAACAAATACCATTAATCAGTTTGTCCGATATGTTAACGATTCCGCTTGTTCACCTCCTTATTTACTGTAATTAACTGTAATTAAATAACAATGATTTATTCCGTTTGGAGTAATGTAATGTATTTCATTTACTCCAGTTGCTGCTATTAACGTAGAACCTGTGACGTAATATAAAATATTCAGCTGTTACTGGCACAGCATAACACATATTTATCTCAAAAGACGAGAATCCCTTAAAAGAGAGCGCTAACCAACCGGGACTGCGTGCTGGCCCTTTGTTCTTTGTTACCGCTTTAATTTCAGTTTGCATCCATAGAGTCCAGTTTTACTGCCCTTCCGATATACTATTGCTGATGTTTGATATTACAATTTTTTATAACATTTAGGAGATTAATATGGGGACACAACTCTACTAACAAAATCTGATAACTAACAACCTGAAATTCTCCGCCTAATATAAAGTTAGTATTAACGATCAAGCCATCAGCTTTCAATTTGTACAGTGTCTCTAGAAAGAAACTGCTGGAATTATTACAATTTGGACAATAAATTAGGAACAATGATAGTCATTGATAACTTTAAATATTGTGAAAACAAAGCATTTATAGACTTACCCCACTTGGATCAAAGAATGCCACGATATTGAGATAACCTTTGTTGATCAGGCATTTCAGGAAATATACTGTTTTACCTTCTTCTGGTATTTCCGTTACAAGAAATTCATTTTCACATGAAGGCCCCTATATACATAAAAAAACGAAAGATAATTATAAAACAAAGAAACCAAGCAAAGAAAAGGGAGAACTATTATCGCCTCATGTTGTATTATGTCTTACTGCAACAAAGTACCTTTTTTATGTGAGAGACGTCTTCCCAAAATCTCAAGTGTAGCACTAATATACGTACACACATACGATACAGTGTGATACAAATACACACAAGCTTACACACACACATGCATATATATAACTAGCAGTATCGCCCGGCGTTGCTCGGGTTTGTAAGGGAAATAACTATATAAGCATTTTTAGAGAGTTATAGCAAAGGATAGCAAAAAATGCATTAAAAATGGAATATAAAATGATGGTAATTTTTTTTTTAAATCGTTGACTCATCGTAGACATTTTTAGAGAGTTACCTCCCTTATATAATAGCGAAAAAATGCATTAAAATGGAAAAAAATGGTGGTAAATATTTTTTAAATCGTAGACTCATGTAGACGCTTTCTTAGCCATTTCTGTTTTGGTGTCTTCAAGCCATGAAGTCGTTGTTCTAAAAGAACGCTGGTCTCCTTGACAACGCATTACGACGTTGATTTCCTTACACTCCCTTCCCCACAGGTGCAGGTGTGAGCGTGGACGCCAACTCCGCCGCCATCGACACACGAAAAAATATGCATTAAAATGGAATAAAAAATTATGTTAAATTATTTTTAAATCGTAGACTCATCGTAGACGCGCGCTAATACTCAGACGGGCTCGATATGAATCACGACTATAAGATACCCGAATTTGGTTAAACTGGACCGCGAAATGTGGGAGTAGTTAGGAATCTAAATCGAAGGGGACAGACACTCACACAACTACAGTTTTATATATATAGATTAATTAATCAAAGGACATACTATATATGTCTACCTGCTGGAAATGACAGTCAAACTCATATTTGAATCGCCATGATACACTGATAATAACTACAGAGATCAACCGCCCGAAGGCAAACGGGCTAAGACAATCTTTCAGCATAATTCAAGTATTTGGACTCACGTGGACCGGTTTCTGGACTGGCAATATAGTCTCACCTCCCTCAGCACGCGTTACCATGAAGGAGAGCCCCAACCCGTCACGTTGAAGTCTACGCTGCAACTGAATCGTTTTGCGCCGAATCATGGCAGCCACCATTGTGAAAATAATTTCAACACAGAACAAATAATTCAAGAGAAAATATTTGCGAAGATATCATTGACTATTATTATCTAGTGTAACATTTGGTTGATTTATGTTGCTAAAAATAGTGTATTTTAGCGATTTAAATAAGAGATTTGACAGTTACATCCAGCAGGTATCCATACTTAGTATGTCCTTTGATTAATTTTTATCCTTCGCTATTTAATGACTTTTGGGGGCTTGCAATCGCCTATATTATTAATTGTGTTGTCATTTTGAAATTGTTACACTATACAATAATAGAGTTAATAATAACTTCGCAAATATTTTCTTCTGAATTATTTGCTCCGTAGATATATATATATATATATATATATATATATATATATATATATATATATATATATATTCATATATATATATATTCAAAGAAACAGATTCGTTCGTAATGTGCATGGATAAAGGACCCGTGTTTGTAACAGGAATATGTATATAAATTACACATATACGATGGGCAAAGTGATGACAGCATAGAAGCGTTTTATTTAGGCACTGATATGACCATAACCTATCACCTGAATCAACGGAGATCTGACAAATCTCTATATTTGAAATTGTTCTGCTCTCAGAAAATAATATTAAAGCGAAACAACTGATGATTTAGGTATTAAAGATTGTTGGAATATTTTATGACGATGCCTTTAGATGGAAAGAGTATAGGTTAATGAGGGAGATATTTGAGAGATTATGTTAAACTCAGTAATGCTGTAAACGATAGGAGTGAATGAATCTCTAATTTTGTTACCTATATTCATTTATTGTAGCCAGGAACTATTTTCTTCAAGTAAAATAATATCAAAAAAAGAATTCGAAATGAAGGTATGTAATATACGTTTTAATTTTATTTAACTATTTTCGGATTTACCATCATACAGAAGTAAAAATATCAATAAACGAGGGAGAAGAAAAGTTTAACTTATGCAGAAGAGAAGCGAGTGTTGAAAGTTTAAAAGAAAAATAATAATTTACTTACATCGATGAATACCCCGTTCATATTGAATTTCGCTAACTCATCTTCCATTTATGAAAAAAACAAACCAAAGTAAAACGATTATTTTCTAGAAAATTAACATAGAGCATGATAAATACCTGTATTATTGAATTTCATAAAATAGATTTTTAGAATTATTATGCATACAAGGTCCAGTTTCAAATAGAACAGAGGTATGCATGCTGATCGTCACTATACGTGTAACATGTTAAAACTTATTCAGTTATAAAGTATATTCTTAATGTATTAAGCTTTGCTGAAAATGTTTTAGTCACGATGTTATTTAAAAGCAAATCTGAATACTGATAAAAAGAAGATATTGTTTCATCAGAAACGTAGAAAATATTTCTTTGATCTTGTTTATACCAAGCCCAACATAACAATGAACATATTTGTCTTAGTAAAAAGATAAATGGTGAAATTGAGCTCTGAAAGTAGAAAGTGTAGGTTTTCTCTTCGGATGGTACATTGTGCAAATCTTATCTCGAAGAATTACTAGGGATCTTGGTATTCTTGACGCTGAAGATCACGTTGTCACTTGTTATTAGAATATATCATTACAAATTTCTACGAAAACCCCAGCAAACTGGTTAGCCTATGCATCAACGATTTGTCCTTTGGTGCATCATCACAAACATACTATTCTTTTCTTACAAGAACAGAGACGTGTGACGAGAAGCATGACGGTTTCATAAAGTGCAGCACTTGTTACTAACTATGGCTTAAAAACATCATTGCTATATGTTTTGAGGGTTCAAAATGATTCAATGTCTCGAATCTGCTATGTTGTACTTGCTTATATTACGATGTGTTATTATATAACACTAGAGATGTTGTAACAATATTCTAAATCTGTGAAAACTTTGCACAGGATGTTCTCAGGATTCGATGTGAGCACTGACTGAAAAATTGATTGGAAAAGTCAGATGATTATTGATTTAGAGAAGAAATTAAAATTAAACATATCTATGGAAATTAACTGGGAATATAGGGAGGAAATAATTTACTATTACATTAATTCGTCCACAATTTATAGCAAATGAGAGAACTGTACATATTAATAATTTGTGCTGTAAAACTGTTCAGGAGGTTATCTGGTGCAATCTTTGACGCATTCAGATTTCACATGTCACTGAGGTCAACTTTGTCTTTTATCATTTTCGGGTTGGGAAAAATAAAGTACTAGTCCCATCAATGTAGTTCACTTGCTCTCCTCCCCTCAAAATTGCGTAGTTGGTTGCGCAAGAGAAAATATCGTGAGTTTCTTTATTTTACATTATTCAATTTTTAACTTTCATTTTTTCATTAGAGCTAACGTTTCTTTTCGTCAAAATCTGTTCGGTAGAATTAGTATTCTATACGTACATGTGTCGAGTCAATTACCAATATCTATATATTGCCAGTCTGTACAACTTTGAAAAGTTAATGTTTCTTTACCGAAATGCGTATTAACAGTTACATGAATGTACATGTGTCAAAATATTTATAAGGTCCTGATAATAGTGAATGTTTCAGATGACATTGATATATTAATAAAAATTGCACTTATGCATTTCTATCGAATACTAATATATTTTACTTACAATAAAAGTATGTACTAAAAGTTAATGAAAATTTTCCACGTTAAAATAATAGTAAAAATACAATTGACAGTAATGAGACTGTGATTACTATATCTCATACCGGTGAACAGAGGAAAGGGGTTCTGTTCATGCATTATGTTAAGAATTGTTTACATAATGGGTTCATAGAACAATTCCAGAGTAATGTAAGTGAAATAAAATGACTAAATAATTAGTAAATTAGTGTACATATATATATACATACATACATGAATATATATAAATATATATATATGTATATATATATATATATATATATATGCAGAGAAGGAGAAAACTAGCGAGGGACAGAAAGCAGAATAGGGTTGGGGCGTGTTAATGTGTAATATTTATTTACATATAGTGCATTTTTCGGTGATGGAAAATAACTATAAGTGGTATGTGAACAATTTCATTATAGGTACGTCCCTGTCATTGACTTTACTGAAAATAAATATAACTCAAATATGTCGTCCTTAACATTATTTGATTTCATATATACATACATATATATATCATACATACATCATACATACATACATACATATATATATATATATATATATATATATATATATATATATATATATATATACATATATATATGTGTGTGGTGTGTTGTGTGTATGCTGAGGCGAAATGGCCCAGTGGTTAGGGCAGCGGACTCGCGGTCGTAGAATCGCGGTAGGGGGAGGGGGTTGGCGATCCCTGCTGACCTGCTCGCTTAGCCAGCGGAGTGGCGTCATTTGAAAGCGTTCTCACTGCTCATGATTTGGGTCACAAAAAATTTAATGAAATTTAGGAAGGTGACTGTGGAGATAGTGCAGCTTTATACTCATATTTGCTCCCAAATTTTGAATGTTCCCCAGCAAGTTGTCAACTATTTTGGCATATGTGGCTGCTTTCTTGTTGCGCGGAATGCCATTAACAACTATTAAAATGAATTTCATACTGTTGTTTCAATGCAAGTTATAGAGATTGCAAAGTTCATATCTTCGATCATTTTTCTGATTTGAGATCTATCAAATACTCTAGGTTTATCATTTTCTTGATCAGACTGGGAAATGTGTTGCAGATACAATGAAAGTGTGGTCTATCGTTATCCAGAGCTTTAACAAACTGCTTCAAAATGCCAAGTATGAAACGGAATGGAGATAGGGTGATTTTACTCGGTTGAACTAAAGGCTCTTTAAACACATTAATTGACCCTGGAACTAATGTTTGTTACGGCCATTTTTTCGTCACCCAATGTTTTTCCTCTGGCTTTGCTGCCCAACATATGTAAGTTTCGTATAAAATTTTATATGCAAACAATGTATGTACGTATTTTTGAAAAATACATATATACAGATAAACAAACAGACAGACAGGTGGGCAGATAGGCAGGCAATCAGGCAGGTAATCAGGCAGGCTGACAGACAGACTGACAGATGGATAGATAGATAGATAGATAGATAGATAGATAGATAGATAGATAGATAGATAGATAAATAGATAGATAGATAGACAGATATATATATATATATAGATAAATAGGTAGAGAGATAGATAGATAGATAGATAGATAGATACATACATACATACATACATACATACATACATACATACATACATACATACACATACATACATACTTAGAGGATACAAGAATTGGAAATAAAACTGAAATTCCTTCGCTTTGTATTCAAGTGGAAAAAGCACTGTAAATATCTGTGTTAGTTAATTCCTACGAATTTATGCTGTAATTTACATAAGCCGATTGAAACGAAGATTTCATGCTTCAAATAATATTATAGTTTAAGGCGTTTATCTTTATCAGTAAACAGCACCAGTTTTGTATGTGTTTAACTCAGAAACTATAACGAGAAAGGTGTCAATGAATACTGCCATGCATTTATTATTTACTTTGTATATATTTATAACTTACCCTCTTTTAAGCAAAGTTCAATTCATGTATGTTCACTTTTGATTAATCACATCCTTGAAATTATATAGAAAATGGATGTCTAGTTTAAACAATACAAATATTAGATCCATACATTCACGGGAAATTAATTATATTTATGAAATATAAACTATATAAGATTATGATGAAACAGGGTATTAAGGCATATCGATGGTTGATTTTTCTATTGATTTCAATAAGAATTGATCACGTCTTCAGTCGCAATTACATTTCCGGCTTACCTGAAACTGATGCTCCAAAATTGATACTCTTGATGAATTATCAGTTTCCTTTATTCTAGAGAATTCTTCTGGAATGTTACTGACATCGATGTCGTAATCTCCGGTGAGAATGTTCTCGACTAAAACATCATATATAAACTCCAACTGTATCTAAGAAAAAGAAAAAGAGACGGATCAGTTTAAAATTGCACGAACACTGTTGTCAGTAAACAATGGATTTTGATATAGATATCATTCATTATGTTTCGTAGTCACAAGTTTGGTAAAGAGAAGAGAACTCCTTTGTTTCATGCAAATATTCTTTTGAAGGATGAAGTGATTAGGTGAGATCAATACAATTATTAGTTTGAACTGATATAAATCGTATTTAGACGTTACAAATTGAGGTTTGAATGAGAATGTAAGAAACGGTGTGGATTTGACGTTTTCCAACAATATATGTATCTGAAGATAGAGAAGGTCTTAAAAGTATTAAATAATGCCAGTATTTATATACTACATAACGCGAATATCTTGTTAGAATACCGTGTTACTGTAGTATTTGCTCTGAAAGGTCATTCCATGCAGACACACGGTGCTAAAAGCACAGACATATCGTTAGTAATCGTGATCTAGTAGCATGTGTGGCGGGTCCTTTTTCAGCAGCAGGCGCATGGCCATTACATGCCAGTCAATACATCAACGTTTGATATTAATACTGCTTCTGATTTAATGGTTTCTTTTTTCAAGTGTCAGCCGGCTAACTGAAATCTTAGTGACTTAGCAGTTACTATTTTTCGACATATATTGTTGGTAATGAGATTTGGCTGGTACACACTAAGCAGATCTCCTACTACTGAAATTATGTGATCTAGAATTTCCACGACTTATTCTTATCCATTGTCCTCTGCTAGCATTTCCACTACTACTTATCAATTGCACTGTGCTTTTAGCTCTGTACATATATTACAGGCTCTCTCTGAAGGTGAATATCGCAGTAATGTTGTTCTAACAATACATCCTCCTTATTTAGAATATAAAGATTATCATTCGGTATAAATACTGCTTCCGTGGCTAGAAGTTATTTATTAACACACACGCGCGCTCTTATTCTCTAGAGAGGATTATATGCAAAACAACAACCTTCAACAAACACTCAGTGTTCATGCATGACTTAATATAAAAACTAAAGTTGAAATATTTTACCGAGGCGCAATGTCTTTCCAATCCCATGGTCACCAGGCACATAATTTGTTGAGGAATTTAGTAGAATTCAAAAATATGTGTAAGTAGCTTGCTTACCAACTACATAGTGTCGGTTTCAGTCCCACTGCGTTGCATCTTCGGCAAGTGTCTTTTACTATACCTTCGTACCCAATGCCTTGTGAGTGGATTTGGTAGATGGAAACTTAAAGAACTGTCATATATGTGTGTGTGTGTGTGTGTGTGTGTGTGTGTGTGCGCGCGCGTGTGTGTACGAATGAGAACCCAGGTTCGAAATTTCACCAAGACACCTGATGAATGTTGCAGGGTATATCAGCCGAAACGTTGCGTTAACAACAAAGAAGATGACGACAAATATCCGTCAAATGTAAATAATGTACAAAATTCCTCATCTCTTAAATACAGAACTGAAAATTATCGTATTTTATGAGAGATAAATTTGTTTCAGGGATTATATGTGTCTTGATGGTAACTGTCTCAACTCAAAACAAACTATGGAATTGTAGCAATAGTTATGTTCTATACTCTCATAACAGCTATAACTGAAGAACGACTCACTCACAAATACTTCAGAATTTCTGTGCTGCTTCCTCTGTTGATTCTGACGATAAGCAACTGACTTCCAACAATAAAATTAGAGTAAACGTAATGGTATTCCACAGACACATGCACTCTTAATATAAATCCCAGTGGGTCACAACGCCACAAGACTGGAATTTTGATTGGAAAGCACAAACTAGTGAAAAAGAGAGGGAGAAAGAGAAAGAGAGAAATGTGAGGGTTAAAAAAAGATTAAATCTCAACACCAAACAGGTACTTTTGAAATAAGAGTGCAGAGGCAATTACGAATCCTGCAAGCCATTTTCCCTGGTATTGGAAATTTCTGCCAGTTCACCGCCTCTCAAGAAATAGCCAAATTATAGAAGATAACAGCAATGACCATTGCCGCTGAAAGAAGATGAAAGCAAGCCCATAAAAGGGAGAGTCCCTGAGAGTTACAAGCTATTAGACTAAGTATTTTTTCTTATTTACGTTGTCATTAACTCACCCTTTTCTGGACCATATGCATCCTCTCCTCCCGAAGCTTCGTAACACATGCCAATACATCAATAGCTTCACCACTCAACATTTCATTGAGAAGAATGTCAATGCAAATGTAAGTTCCGGTACGACCGACACCAGCACTGAAAGAAGGGTCAAGGACAATAAAATGTCTATGATTGCTTCCAACAATTTAATGAATAACAAAATAAATACATGGATTAGGCTTAGAGAACATAAACCAGTTATTTTGGTTTACTCAAGAGTAGGGAAATAGAAGAGTTGAATGTTAGTAGAAATGGGATCCTAAATTTGCAGTAATGTACCTAGCACTATATTTCGTACCATCAGCCAAAACAGTTTTAAAATAAATTTTTCTATAGGGGTGAAAACAATCATTATCAACATCACAGATTCTTCTGACTTATGACAATGTTAGTTAAAGTTTCTTGACTCACTACATCACATATACCTACATTATTATGACCTAGGAGGCAACCCTTGGTAATTTCTCTGCGATTGTTTCTATTTCTTAAACTATCTCGGTTTGTAGATTTGACCTCTTTGTTGACGTGATGTTATGAGTTAAAATGTTTTCTTTGATTAAACGTAAGTTGATTCTGAAAACTTTATAAATGTTATTGTTAAACAAAAGGTGGCATACGTAGTAACAGTTTTCAGAACACCATTTGGTTCAGTTTAGGCAAAATATTCGTGGAATCTTACACCTTAGGAATATATTTTTACTACAAAGCACAGTGAATAATAACAAAACATTTCAAACTTTTAAGATGATGTTATTAAAACACAGACAACTAAACAACCGCACATTCATAAGCATTATTTTTATTTCTCGCTTCTCAAATGAGTAGTATGAAATATAAACAACGCTACGTGGGTATATTTACAGACAGCTTCAAATTCATCTCTGCCTGTATTGATCCTCTTTCAGAAATTGGGAAAAGAGAAGCAACATATCATTCTATACAGAGTATAAATTATGCTTATTATAAATATAATTTTATCTATATAAATATATAAAATATAAATCAGGTTTAAATAATTATAGTTACAAACCTGCAATGTACGACCACAGGGTATTTTATATCCATGCTCTTAATAGCATGTATAAAGTTTAATATATATTCTGCATGTTGTGGAATGTCATGATCTGGCCATTTTCTAAAGAAGAATTGATCGATTGTCCAACTTTCATTTTCATTCTGAGAAACACCTGTCTGTAAATAAACATCAGTCTGTAAATAAAACGAAAAAATGTTTGAAAAGAATTGTGATGCGCGAATATAATGAAGCACATATAAAGCAACATAATACTGTTGTAATATACTTTTTAATGATGTTACTTTTGAGAGTTTTTTATTATTAAACACCAACCAAATCGTTTCATACCTCGATAACATTTTCAAAACGAAATAATATATTTCTGATTAAATGTAAACTTTAAACTATATTAGTGCTTGCATCAATGAGAAAAATCGGACCTACAACCTAAAACGAGGGAACATTTAAGCAATCACTCAAGCATCTAGAAAAAGCAGCTAACTCAATCAAATCAAATTGCAGAATCTATAAATAAAACATTGAGTAGCGTAGTGGTGGATATACAAAAGGCAGGGTAGTGAATGCTTGAATGTCTGTCATGATCAAAGGTTGACCTTATCCGAAGCAATGCCCTAGTCCGAAGCAATGCCAATGTAGAATAATTATGAATATATCAGAGATGCTATTATATTAATTAAAAGATAAAATCTGATTGCTGTTACCGCTATGTGTCATTGGAATGTTATAAATAAGTCTTTGAATGTGTAACTATTTATCAAATAGTCCCGTCCGAAGAAGACTTTCGGGAGAAATGACTAGTGTGTATATAATTTTGTCGACCTGTCTATCGGATATTGTTGTACATCGCTGGTCACAGTTTTGATGCTGATATTCTTCTACATTTTAAATGATACCAGCCAAACTGTCTAGGCCGCAGGCAAACGTAACTCTTCCGTAGTCTGTCACAGGGTTCATTATTTAATGCCCAGCAGAGAGAAGCAAGTGAAATTATGTTTTGTTCAAAAATACACTCAGGACCGGTCTGGGAATCAAAATCACTATAACGCGATCGTGAGTGCTCTAAGCCACTCAACCTGCACACACACACGTACCCACCGACCCACACACACAGACACACACAGACACACACACTCACACATGCTCGCACTCACACACGCACACACTCACACACATTCACATGTAAACACACAGGCATACGCGCGCACAAACACACACACAGGCACACGCACACTCACATACGCACACGATCACACACATACACATATATACATATATTTATATACACGTATACATATATGTTTGTGCGCGTGTTTGTGTGCACATACGAGTGCTAGTGTAAAATTATGTTAACTGTTTGTTAGAGAATAAAACGAAAAACAAATTAATTCTGTGATCATTGCTTTCAATTCCTTTTCTTTCATTGACCGGTTTGTCCAGAAAGTTTTAACCGTTTATTCATTTCAGTAAATCGTTGACTTCAGTCTGCGACTATCATTAAATAGTTGATTAGATTTAGCAATATTTTGGTTCATCTCATGAACAATTAAAAAAATCACAAAATTTTGAAGTTGCAGTTACTCTAGAATTTTCCTCAGTTTGTTGCTTATGTTTCCTCATACATTCACAAAGTAAGTTGCCGTTTGACAGTGGAATTTCTTTTTACTCTATAGGGTAGATTATACAATATAACAGATTCTTGTTTTTATACTTCATGGAAACATTTATTTGGAGAGAAAACCCACTTGTAATAGGTGTCATTATAGAACACTGTACAATGGAAACAAGCACAGTTTAAACACGATAAGCACGTTATTTTCTTTATTATTTTCATGTCAAAATAAATGTTGTCCACAAAGAATTATATACTATTTGAATGCTTTTGATGTGGACTTCCTTCTCATATAGTTTTAATTACAATCCGACAGTTACATATAATGTCAGTGTGTCTTAAGCACTCTTGGATTTTCATGTATTCTCAAAGTATGTTCCGGCTTTTTCTTTATTTGTTGAATGGCAGCCATCGCTCTAGCTCAATGCGCTCATGTGCCATAACTCAGGTTTTGTTTAAAATTATAATTGCAAGTCGATTAATATTTTAGCCTTATTTTGATATAAAACTTGATGGTAGTAGGTCAGATCATCGTTAAGAATAAAAAATTAAATATTTTATCATCACTTTTCATTGAGAAAATAGCATAATTTCTTTAAGGTTGTAATACCATCAGAATGAAATTTCTTACTAAATCATCGTGGTCATTGCCGATCCTGGCAAAGTATGACGAAAAAGCGCAAAGTGAAAAATGAGGACTGCGTACTGACATTTTTTTTTTCTTACAATTAAAAAATATTGATGCTATTCTCGAAACTGATAGTGAAAGGTCATACGCAAGACGAATTCATGGACTGAAATATCGATTTTGATTCACAGTTTCAAGAAACGAACAAATTAATTGTTAAGGAAACATTTCTACGAGAATTCGCACTAAATTGAGTTAAATAGAGCCTTTAGAGTCCCAAATTAACATGTAATCGTCATACTGATAATGTTGTTTATTCCCTATCGATGTGAACTGAGCGACGTATGAATTCTACCTCTCGCATATTCTTGTACAAGTTAGTTTCTTATTTCTTATAGTAATATTGATTTATTTTGTCAATAAAAATTATATTGTGCAATGAATATGTTATTCTATTAAAATCCGATGTATGTTGTTGTTTGTTCCTTGTCGAGCCATGCCTGGCTCATAAGAGCTGGTTTCCTTGTTTCATTGGCGTATATGTTCCCCAGTTGGATGACACACCGGTCCGTTACAGGTGAGCTGCTAACTGCAACAGTAAAAAGTTTGGGAAGGTTGTGGCGAATGAGTCAGCAAATGTTCGCCATTACTTTCTGCCGAAACCATGTGGAGCTTAGGTGTTTCGCTCATAAACACATATATCTGAGATTCGAATCCGGGATCTTTCGACCGCGACTCCACTACCCTAACCACTAGGCCATGTTCCTCCATTAAATCCGATGTGATATTTTTGAATTTTTTTCCTCAATTTGAATACAGTCGGATTTTTTTATCATAACGTTTACATTTTAACAGGTGTTGATATACACTTTTATATTTTGTAACGATTATCTGACCTACCACTATCGATATTTATATCAAAATAAACCTAAAACATTGCTCTACATGCATGCGTAACTATTGACAGAACTTAAGTTATAGCGCTCACGCTCATTGAACTAGATTGAGGGCTACTGGTCAGAAGTAAAAAAAAAAGAAAGAAATACGGGATAAACTTTGTATATGGGTGGAAATACCAGGGCGTTCGGGGGACTCTGATATCTTAAGTAAGTGTCAGATTTTGATTTAAAATACATAAGAACAAAGTTCACATCCCGAACGTTCAAATGATATATAATGTTTCAAAGGAAATAGGTATTTTATCATGAAAACGACGTTGCCAAATTATATCTGTGTCTCTCTCTCCTCGGATCTCTCCAACGATACTTACTAAATTTATTGTAAGGCTCCAAACTTAGAGAAGATTCAGTTTTATACCCCGTACCAATGTATCAAACTGAGCCCCCTTTAGGTCGCTACATAACTGAATTTCATGTCTCAATATACATGAAATGCTTGCGATATGCATTAGAAAGTCGTAATGGCATGTTTTAGAAACAGCAGCTAAGCCTCCTTTAAATAAAATCGTTTTTCGTCTCAAAATATTTTCATAATTTTCTTCCTAATATAAAGTCTTCTCCAAGTATCCGTTATCTCAGAATTGTATTGTTTTATGTGGATATCTAAAAATAGTAGGTTACTATAAATGAATTCTACGGTGAATTCCTGAATCAATAA
>NC_043010.1:64711791-64716791 GCF_006345805.1 Octopus sinensis
TAGCATGAACCCAAAAAAGAAATATCATACTATACTGCCACATTGGGTGTAATCTTCGATGTTCTTTATGGGTCGTTATAACTGCCTTTGCAACAATTAATCAATATTCTTACTTACCTGAGTGTATGGCAAAATTTTTATGAAAATGCTCTCGTTAGTTTGATGGGTTCTTAGCATGTTACTTAGTTTTAAAACATCGGCACATGATGGATAATTTTCATCCACCCATATGGTAACCAGGAAGTGAATGATCTCATATCTTCGATCCTCGAATAATATGAAAACAGAAATAATGAACATAATGTGAATCAAAGCGAAAGAAAACGAAAGAAAATGCTTAGGTTATATTTTCTGGTTTGGTTAAGTCGCATTTGTTAGAGTTTGATTAAAACCGAATAGATTAAACCGCATTTGTTAGAGAATGTGAGGAATGAAAGGCCAATGATAATAGAGTTATAGGTAGTTGTAAGTTATGATTACCAATCAGCTTATTGAATGCTATATAATAGTTCAATAACATAAGTTTACTAGATTATTGTATTTATCCTTAATAATGATGATTGATGATGATGATGATGATGATATGATGATGATGATGATGATGATGATAATATCAGCTGCGGAGAACTGAATACTGGGTTTAGTGTCCAGAGCAGGATAGCCTACTTAAACTTCTCAGGGAAGAAGGGCCCCTTTTAGTCTTTTTATACAAGCCCCTCTAGAGATGGTGTCTCAATAAAAATACTGCTGGTTGCGACACGTTATCAAAACTTTCCTCTGCATGTAAATGAGGACGGAAATACAAGTGACGGAATTTCGCCCAGCAGGTGCCCTGTGAGTGAGCAACACAGAACCGGTCGTCATTATACGTTTGCTGGAACAAAATGGTCTAAGACGATGAATATAGACTTCATGGAATGTTATTTTTTTAATAGACCTAGTGATAATGAAGGGAGCTCCATCAGAGGATATAGAAAAAGAGTGCATAAATTATGGATGGAGAAGCAGGGGTCAACATTACGAAACAGAGACTCTGTGACCATGCAAGAGCAATGAAATGAAAGGATGGCTGACAGTACTAGAGCTTGATGAGATTAGGAGGTGGGTGATAACCAAAAACATGGGGAGCGATGCAAAAGTAGATACAAAGAATGCTGACGATGCTGCACTTAATGAGAGTAACCGAGAGAAGTATAATGTTTCCAGCCCTGAGTGTAGAGAAAGACTAAATAATGAAGACAAGAGAATGATTGAAGAAATTACCAGTATCATTGAGGAAAACCTGGATATGAAATAAGTATTCAGGAATGTAGATAGAAATTTGCTCAGACGGTGGACCCTTAAGGTGAATAAAATACTGAAAGAAATCAAGACGAATAATATAACCGGAATGAATATATTGATTAAAGCTTGCATCATCTATATAGGAAATTCAGTAGGCCTCGAACCAAACCGTAAATGTGGGAACGAAGGAAAAGAACATTGATGGAAAAGAAGAATAAAATAATCAATGAACGAACTGTGAAGAAATATCAACATCTTGTAACGAAAGAAAAACAAAAGTGAAATCAAGAGGAAAAGAAATATGAGAAGCTAAAGCATAGATATAGGATAAAGAAAAAGGAGCTAAACGAAATCCTTGAAGAGCTGGAACTAAGATTGCAGGCTAAAGCAACAAAGATCAAGAGATATGACCAAAGAATTGAACAATATAAAATCAACAGATCGTTCCAACGGGAGAGAAAAAGGGTTTATCAACAGCTGAATGGAAAGGTTTACAGCAGTGAAAGACCAGACGCTAAAGAAAGTAAAAGGTCTTAGAGTAACATCTGGGATAATGGAAGAAATCATAACAAAGTTGCTAAATGGTTGAAGGAATTAAGGTCGGAAAAATATGAAGTGAAACAGCACTATAAGAATAACGACTGAAAATGGTAACCGGACAGACAACAAAGATCCCAAACTGGAAGTGCCCAGGACTAGATGGGAAACAAAGATATTGGCTGCAAAATTTCCCAGCACTACACAGAAGAGTAGCCATGCAAATGGATAAGATGATCAACAACGGTGTACAAATCCCAAAGTGGCTGACCAAATGTAAAACAATTCTTTGCCAAAAGGATCCCAGAAAAAGCAATGCAGTTGATAGTTACCTGTCTGCCCCTGGTGAGGACGCAGATGACAGGAATAATACCTAATTATGTGCATAACTGCATGGAAATGAATGACAAAATGCCAGTGGAGCAGAAAGGATGCAGAAGAAAAGCCGAGAGACAAAGAACTAACTTCTGATAGATAGAATGGTACTGAGCGACTGCAAGAAAAGATTTACTAATCTGGGCATGGTGTGGATTGAGTATACGAAAGCGTATGACATGGTCCCCATTCCTAGATTTTAGAAAGTCTTGAACTACTACAGGTGTCTGATAATATATCAAATTATATTAGGAGGTCAAGGAAAACTGGAATGAAAAGTTAACTTCATGTGGAAAACGTTTGGCGACGGGTAACGTCAAGAGAGGCATATTTCAAGGAGATGACCTACCATCATTCCTTTTTGTGATTTGTATGATACCCTTCACATAGATACTATGGTAAGTGACATCAGGATACACCTTTAAAGGGGAGGAAAATTAAATCATCTGTTATATATATGGATGATTTAAAGATCTTTGGAAAGACCGAACGTCAAATAAACGACCTAGTTTCAACGGCGCAGATATTCAGTAAGGATATCGGAATGGAATTTGGGGCTAAAAAGTATGGTATGCTTATAATGCAAAGAGGCAAGTAATCCGGCAAGAAAATGATATTGATACTAATGGCTATAAATAATCTGGGGATTTTAAAATACAACAAAATCAAGGAAAGTGAAATGAAGGAAAGCTTTAGGTAAGAATATCTCAAATTAATTATGGAAAGTAGACTCAATGGAAAAAATTAAAATCGGGGTAATGAACATAAGGCACAAAGAGATACGGCTCAGGTGATGTTAGGTGGATAAAGAATGATCTTGATGAAATAGACAGTAAAACCAGGAAAGTGATGACAACAAGGAACTATACCCCAAAAGCAATAATGACAGAGTGTATGTGCCTAGAAACGGAAGGAAGAAGTCTCATAGGATACAAGACCTGTGTTATCAACGAGATGGGATGGTACATCAATCAGCAAAGTGAATTCTTGCTTGCCGCTGTTAGAATTAACAATATAATACCTACCGAAAATTTATGAAGCAAGATGAAGAAGAAAGTGTAAACAACTGGAAAATGTAACAACCACATGGGCAATACTTCAGGGAAATCGAAAGAAAAAAAAGATCCACCCTTAGAGATGGTTAAGGAAAAGTGATCTGCAGCAAGGTGGAGCGAAACAATTACTTTTTGCACAGATTTTTGAAACATACTTTTATTACGAAATCCATCCATTAAAACAGTTGTGTTAAAATCTGATATTCTTAAAATTACGACTTTACGATGGCACATTTTTTCTATTTTTCACAGATTTCAGTAATGCTTGATAAATGTTTAAGATTTTCGGCTTAACTGACTCAATCGTAACTTAAAGGATAGATGCCTTTTGCCAAAGAAGAATGATTTTTGCTGCTACAATCTTGACAATTTATTTAATACAAGGAGCTTTCTTAACTACATTCTTTTCGTTTTCTAGTTCAAATAAAACACATTTTAGTACTTCTTTCTAAGTTAGCAAAACTCGCTCGCTAAGATCTCATGGAGTAACAAATATTGGGCATTCAGTATAATGACGCGTTATTGGCATATGAGTCATCACTAAATGTAAAATACACTGAATTTCACATGATCATCAATTTTAACAGAATGGCCTAAAGTCAAGGTACAAAGCAGAAAACTTCACACACGTACGACCTACGTCCACACGCAAGGACCGTTGCAGCGGCACTGAAGAGAAGTTCACACTCCCGTTCTCTTTATAGTCAAAGAACATCAAAAGATTATTCAATTGTATTGAAACTTGGTATGCAACCTCTTAAGGATACAATATTTACTGTTTTGCATTCAGCTATGTAGAAATATGTATTCGTTGCGACTTGTAATCTATGAAATCCAAAATTATACCAAATAATGCGATTTTTTAAAAATTTTCAATTGCGTTACGGAGCCTGAAAACAATATTTAACCGCAAAGTTCTTTATACGCTTTTCCGCTTTTCTTTTAACCCTAATTCAGAACAAAATATCGATTCTTGATTACCTATTCCGAAAGTTGCATTTTTCACTCCACCTTAATATGCATCACCCTTGAACAAGCTCTGAGAACTAATTACATCAAGTTCCAAATATATAAGATTAGCGAATCGCCTCTTTTGTAGGATGTGTAGCAGCAGAAAAGAAACAATCTCACATATTGTGAGTTAGTTTAGCAAGCTGACCGAAAAGCACTACAACTGGAGGCACGATAATGTAGCTAAGTTCGTCCGCTGGAGGAGATGTGAAAATAAGGCCTGAACAGAGTACGGAAATGGTACGAACATGTACCAGAAGGAGTCACCACCGAGAACAATGGACATAAGATACTGGGAAATTTTATAATCCAATGTGACTCCCTAATTGAGCCTCGGAGATTAGATATTGTTGTGGTAGATAAAGGAAAAAAGGAAACCAAGGTTATAGATATTGCAATACCTGAAGATGCATTCATAAATGACGTAGAACTAGAAAAGATTGAAAACTACAGACTACGAACAGACGAAACTTCAAGAATGTAGACTATGAAGAGAGTGTCTCTCATTCCAATATTTGTAGGGGCACTCGGAGCACTACCAACCAAGTTTGAGAAACATGTCAAAGAAATCGGAATTGAGATGAGAGCAGAGCAATCCCCAAACACCGCTCATTTAAACTGTGGTACTAGGATGTTAAATTCTCCCACGATAGTTAACAATTAAGTACCACAACTTAAATGTGTGGAAAGGGACCCTGTGACACCTCTGACAGCAGGCTGCTATCCACTCTCACAGAA
>NC_043010.1:64721791-64849291 GCF_006345805.1 Octopus sinensis
TTTCCGCATTGCACTGCCTTTTTAATTTCTTCGTTTATAGCGAATTTTTTCTCACATCTCCCCTTTTCTCTCTCTATCTCTCTCTCTCTTTCCCCAGTTACTCTCTGCCGCTCTCTCTCAACAGGCTTCAGTCTGTCCTATTTTGCTAAAAGCACGTTTTCTGCGACTCAGACAGCGACTGATTGTCACTATCAAGTTCAATACCTTAAGAGGAAAAATTGTTTACAATAATCTCGTTCCTCGTGATGAACATTTTCATTTTTGACAGCCAAAACTTTGTCCTCAGAAGGAGTAGAAATATGTACGCTTATTTATTACCTCACAGTTATTGCTTCAGAACGTTCACTAAAATAATATTATTACACGTTTCTCCTGCCGACTGTGTATTGCATGTGAAAAGTTAAGTTACTGTTCTTTCATTTATATTATTTTCTCTTTTCTTGGATCAGAATCATAATGAATAGACACGCCTATGCAACTTGCGTTTATGGGTCTTCATCTAAGCCTTAGTCTATTAATACTGGTTGACATGAAATTCTGGTAATATTCCAAAAATCTTACTACTACGTCCAACAGAACAACAATTAAAACAGTAATGACTACATCACACACACACACACACACACACACACACACACACACACACACATGTACACACACGCACAAACAAACACACGCACAAACAAACACACACACACACCTATATGGAGATTGTACCACAGATTTCTCCTAAATGTTGTGGACGGAGACACGATACGCCCTATATCTAAATAATTGATTCCAGACATTTTTTTCTTTGAATAATAACATTGAAGAGATTATTCAATGCTGATATACTTGGTCACTTTCACCTATACAATAAATTTACAACATGGTTACAGACAAGTTATTCGCTTGTTTTATAGGAAACACTGAAACAACTAAGCACAAGCATCTTACATTGCATCCAAAATTAAAGCCGTTCAAACAATCGGCAATGATTCGTTTAGCGATAACCTATTACCAAGTAATTTTCAGATAACACATAACATTTAACACCCCTTTGTCTCTTCTGCTGTACTACAAGACATTCTGCTCTCTTGAATTAATATCCTTCATCCGCTCTCCGCTTGTTCTCCTTTAATGCATCTATATTTCTGCATTTCTTGTGTGAAATATGTAGTGTGTCAAGCAGTGTTTCACATTCTAAACGTGCAAAATCCTTCGCCCAGTCCGTTCACTTTTCGGAAAACGTGCAAAGATCATTGGTTCTATTCATTCTTCTATAACTAAATTATAAGAAAACAAGGTATTTGTTTTACTGACCTTGCAGGTGGGCTGATTTTAAAAGGTATTTAAAGCTAAAAGTGTGATACAATCTACCGTACAACAAAGTATCTGTTGCCGTAATTTACGTTTCTCAATAAATTTATTTTTTCAGTAATTGCAAGGTGGAAGAAGATAAAAATTGCTACTATTATTCCAAATCACTCCACTGTGATTCCCATAATTCTGTGCCCGCCGAGTACTGTGTATTCTAAGACGATGAAGGTGTGTGGCCTACTATTTTTTTTAATATGGACATAGTTTCTGTTCCAGACACGGGCGGATTCTGGCCCCAGGGCTAAAGCAATTCATTTCCCATTGATCAAGTCTACACAACAGAAAATGAGTTACGTCTGAGGGGGAGTGGTTTCTTGTTGACTGTTTACCTAAAATATTGAAAACGCAAGACATCAAAAGTATCTAAGAGTCACAGCCCATTGTAGAAATCTGGGGTGGATTTCGGTCGTATGAGTTGTAATTAAATGTTTCTAATTTTGACACAAGGGCAGCAATTTTTAGGTGAAAAGTTAAATCATTAGAAAGACACCAGTACTTGACTAGTACTTTATTTTATCAACCCCACGAGAATATCGAAGGCAAAGTTAATTTCAGCGATGTTTGAATACAGAATATAAAAGCAAGAACAAATACCATTAATCAGTTTGTCCGATATGCTAACGATTCCGCTTGTTCACCTCCTTATTTACTGTAATTAACTGTAATTAAATAACAATGATTTATTCCGTTTGGAGTAATGTAATGTATTTCATTTACTCCAGTTGCTGCTATTAACGTAGAACCTGTGACGTAATATAAAATATTCAGCTGTTACTGGCACAGCATATCAACACATATTTATCTCAAAAGACGAGAATCCCTTAAAAGAGAGCGCTAACCAACCGGGACTGCGTGCTGGCCCTTTGTTCTTTGTTACCGCTTTAATTTCAGTTTGCATCCATAGAGTCCAGTTTTACTGCCCTTCCGATATACTATTGCTGATGTTTGATATTACAATTTTTTATAACATTTAGGAGATTAATATGGGGACACAACTCTACTAACAAAATCTGATAACTAACAACCTGAAATTCTCCGCCTAATATAAAGTTAGTATTAACGATCAAGCCATCAGCTTTCAATTTGTACAGTGTCTCTAGAAAGAAACTGCTGGAATTATTACAATTTGGACAATAAATTAGGAACAATGATAGTCATTGATAACTTTAAATATTGTGAAAACAAAGCATTTATAGACTTACCCCACTTGGATCAAAGAATGCTACGATATTGAGATAACCTTTGTTGATCAGGCATTTCAGGAAATATACTGTTTTACCTTCTTCTGGTATTTCCGTTACAAGAAATTCATTTTCACATGAAGGCCCCTATATACATAAAAAAAACGAAAGATAATTATAAAACAAAGAAACCAAGCAAAGAAAAGGGAGAACTATTATCGCCTCATGTTGTATTATGTCTTACTGCAACAAAGTACCTTTTTTATGTGAGAGACGTCTTCCCAAAATCTCAAGTGTAGCACTAATATACGTACACACATACGATACAGTGTGATACAAATACACACAAGCTTACACACACACATGCATATATATAACTAGCAGTATCGCCCGGCGTTGCTCGGGTTTGTAAGGGAAATAACTATATAAGCATTTTTAGAGAGTTATAGCAAAGAATAGCAAAAAATGCATTAAAAATGGAATAAAAAATGATGGTAATTTTTTTTTTAAATCGTTGACTCATCGTAGACATTTTTAGAGAGTTACTTCCCTTATATAATAGCGAAAAAATGCATTAAAATGGAAAAAAATGGTGGTAAAATTTTTTAAAATCGTAGACTCATGTAGACGCTTTCTTAGCCATTTCTGTTTTGGTGTCTTCAAGCCATGAAGTCGTTGTTCTAAAAGAACGCTGGTCTCCTTGACAACGCATTACGACGTTGATTTCCTTACACTCCCTTCCCCACAGGTGCAGGTGTGAGCGTGGACGCCAACTCCGCCGCCATCGACACACGAAAAAATATGCATTAAAATGGAATAAAAAATTATGTTAAATTATTTTTAAAATCGTAGACTCATCGTAGACGCGCGCTAATACTCAGACGGGCTCGATATGAATCACGACTATAAGATACCCGAATTTGGTTAAACTGGACCGCGAAATGTGGGAGTAGTTAGGAATCTAAATCGAAGGGGACAGACACTCACACAACTACAGTTTTATATATATAGATTAATTAATCAAAGGACATACTATATATGTCTACCTGCTGGAAATGACAGTCAAACTCATATTTGAATCGCCATGATACACTGATAATAACTACAGAGATCAACCGCCCGAAGGCAAACGGGCTAAGACAATCTTTCAGCATAATTCAAGTATTTGGACTCACGTGGACCGGTTTCTGGACTGGCAATATAGTCTCACCTCCCTCAGCACGCGTTACCATGAAGGAGAGCCCCAACCCGTCACGTTGAAGTCTACGCTGCAACTGAATCGTTTTGCGCCGAATCATGGCAGCCACCATTGTGAAAATAATTTCAACACAGAACAAATAATTCAAGAGAAAATATTTGCGAAGATATCATTGACTATTATTATCTAGTGTAACATTTGGTTGATTTATGTTGCTAAAAATAGTGTATTTTAGCGATTTAAATAAGAGATTTGACAGTTACATCCAGCAGGTATCCATACTTAGTATGTCCTTTGATTAATTTTTATCCTTCGCTATTTAATGACTTTTGGGGGCTTGCAATCGCCTATATTATTAATTGTGTTGTCATTTTGAAATTGTTACACTATACAATAATAGAGTTAATAATAACTTCGCAAATATTTTCTTCTGAATTATTTGCTCCGTAGATATATATATATATATATATATATATATATATATATATATATATATATATATATATATATATATATATATATATATATATATATATATATCATATATATATCAAAGAAACAGATTCGTTCGTAATGTGCATGGATAAAGGACCCGTGTTTGTAACAGGAATATGTATATAAATTACACATATACGATGGGCAAAGTGATGACAGCATAGAAGCGTTTTATTTAGGCACTGATATGACCATAACCTATCACCTGAATCAACGGAGATCTGACAAATCTCTATATTTGAAATTGTTCTGCTCTCAGAAAATAATATTAAAGCGAAACAACTGATGATTTAGGTATTAAAGATTGTTGGAATATTTTATGACGATGCCTTTAGATGGAAAGAGTATAGGTTAATGAGGGAGATATTTGAGAGATTATGTTAAACTCAGTAATGCTGTAAACGATAGGAGTGAATGAATCTCTATTTTGTTACCTATATTCATTTATTGTAGCCAGGAACTATTTTCTTCAAGTAAAATAATATCAAAAAAAGAAGAATTCGAAATGAAGGTATGTAATATACGTTTTAATTTTATTTAACTATTTTCGGATTTACCATCATACAGAAGTAAAAATATCAATAAACGAGGGAGAAGAAAAGTTTAACTTATGCAGAAGAGAAGCGAGTGTTGAAAGTTTAAAAGAAAAATAATAATTTACTTACATCGATGAATACCCCGTTCATATTGAATTTCGCTAACTCATCTTCCATTTATGAAAAAAACAAACCAAAGTAAAACGATTATTTTCTAGAAAATTAACATAGAGCATGATAAATACCTGTATTATTGAATTTCATAAAATAGATTTTTAGAATTATTATGCATACAAGGTCCAGTTTCAAATAGAACAGAGGTATGCATGCTGATCGTCACTATACGTGTAACATGTTAAAACTTATTCAGTTATAAAGTATATTCTTAATGTATTAAGCTTTGCTGAAAATGTTTTAGTCACGATGTTATTTAAAAGCAAATCTGAATACTGATAAAAAGAAGATATTGTTTCATCAGAAACGTAGAAAAGATTTCTTTGATCTTGTTTATACCAAGCCCAACATAACAATGAACATATTTGTCTTAGTAAAAAGATAAATGGTGAAATTGAGCTCTGAAAGTAGAAAGTGTAGGTTTTCTCTTCGGATGGTACATTGTGCAAATCTTATCTCGAAGAATTACTAGGGATCTTGGTATTCTTGACGCTGAAGATCACGTTGTCACTTGTTATTAGAATATATCATTACAAATTTCTACGAAAACCCCAGCAAACTGGTTAGCCTATGCATCAACGATTTGTCCTTTGGTGCATCATCACAAACATACTATTCTTTTCTTACAAGAACAGAGACGTGTGACGAGAAGCATGACGGTTTCATAAAGTGCAGCACTTGTTACTAACTATGGCTTAAAAACATCATTGCTATATGTTTTGAGGGTTCAAAATGATTCAATGTCTCGAATCTGCTATGTTGTACTTGCTTATATTACGATGTGTTATTATATAACACTAGAGATGTTGTAACAATATTCTAAATCTGTGAAAACTTTGCACAGGATGTTCTCAGGATTCGATGTGAGCACTGACTGAAAAATTGATTGGAAAAGTCAGATGATTATTGATTTAGAGAAGAAATTAAAATTAAACATATCTATGGAAATTAACTGGGAATATAGGGAGGAAAAGTATATTACTATTACATTAATTCGTCCACAATTTATAGCAAATGAGAGAACTGTACATATTAATAATTTGTGCTGTAAAACTGTTCAGGAGGTTATCTGGTGCAATCTTTGACGCATTCAGATTTCACATGTCACTGAGGTCAACTTTGTCTTTTATCATTTTCGGGTTGGGAAAAATAAAGTACTAGTCCCATCAATGTAGTTCACTTGCTCTCCTCCCCTCAAAATTGCGTAGTTGGTTGCGCAAGAGAAAATATCGTGAGTTTCTTTATTTTACATTATTCAATTTTTAACTTTCATTTTTTCATTAGAGCTAACGTTTCTTTTCGTCAAAATCTGTTCGGTAGAATTAGTATTCTATACGTACATGTGTCGAGTCAATTACCAATATCTATATATTGCCAGTCTGTACAACTTTGAAAAGTTAATGTTTCTTTACCGAAATGCGTATTAACAGTTACATGAATGTACATGTGTCAAAATATTTATAAGGTCCTGATAATAGTGAATGTTTCAGATGACATTGATATATTAATAAAAATTGCACTTATGCATTTCTATCGAATACTAATATATTTTACTTACAATAAAAGTATGTACTAAAAGTTAATGAAAATTTTCCACGTTAAAATAATAGTAAAAATACAATTGACAGTAATGAGACTGTGATTACTATATCTCATACCGGTGAACAGAGGAAAGGGGTTCTGTTCATGCATTATGTTAAGAATTGTTTACATAATGGGTTCATAGAACAATTCCAGAGTAATGTAAGTGAAATAAAATGACTAAATAATTAGTAAATTAGTGTACATATATATATACATACATACATGAATATATATAAATATATATATATATATATATATATATATATATATATATATATATATATATGCAGAGAAGGAGAAAACTAGCGAGGGACAGAAAGCAGAATAGGGTTGGGGCGTGTTAATGTGTAATATTTATTTACATATAGTGCATTTTTCGGTGATGGAAAATAACTATAAGTGGTATGTGAACAATTTCATTATAGGTACGTCCCTGTCATTGACTTTACTGAAAATAAATATAACTCAAATATGTCGTCCTTAACATTATTTGATTTCATATATACATACATATATATATACATACATACATACATACATATATATATATATATATATATATATATATATATATATATATATATGTGTGTGTGTGTGTGTGTGTGTGTATGCTGAGGCGAAATGGCCCAGTGGTTAGGGCAGCGGACTCGCGGTCGTAGAATCGCGGTGGGGGGAGGGGGTTGGCGATCCCTGCTGGCCTGCTCGCTTAGCCAGCGGAGTGGCGTCATTTGAAAGCGTTCTCACTGCTCATGATTTGGGTCACAAAAAATTTAATGAAATTTAGGAAGGTGACTGTGGAGATAGTGCAGCTTTATACTCATATTTGCTCCCAAATTTTGAATGTTCCCCAGCAAGTTGTCAACTATTTTGGCATATGTGGCTGCTTTCTTGTTGCGCGGAATGCCATTAACAACTATTAAAATGAATTTCATACTGTTGTTTCAATGCAAGTTATAGAGATTGCAAAGTTCATATCTTCGATTCTGATTTGAGATCTATCAAATACTGTGTTGCAGATACAATGAAAGTGTGGTCTATCGTTATCCAGAGCTTTAACAAACTGCTTCAAAATGCCAAGTATGAAACGGAATGGAGATAGGGTGATTTTACTCGGTTGAACTAAAGGCTCGTTAAACACATTAATTGACCCTGGAACTAATGTTTGTTACGGCCATTTTTTCGTCACCCAATGTTTTTCCTCTGGCTTTGCTGCCCAACATATGTAAGTTTCGTATAAAATTTTATATGCAAACAATGTATGTACGTATTTTTGAAAAATACATATATACAGATAAACAAACAGACAGACAGGTGGGCAGATAGGCAGGCAATCAGGCAGGTAATCAGGCAGGCTGACAGACAGACAGACAAAGAGAGACAGACAGACTGACAGATGCATAGATAGATAGATAGATAGATAGATAGATAGATAGATAGATAGATAGATAGACAGATATATATATATATATATATATATATATATATATATATATAGATAAATAGAGAGATAGAGAGATAGATAGATAGATAGATAGATAGATAGATAGATAGATAGATAGATACATAGATACATACATACATACATACATACATACATACATACATACATACATACATACTTAGAGGATACAAGAATTGGAAATAAAACTGAAATTCCTTCGCTTTGTATTCAAGTGGAAAAAGCACTGTAAATATCTGTGTTAGTTAATTCCTACGAATTTATGCTGTAATTTACATAAGCCGATTGAAACGAAGATTTCATGCTTCAAATAATATTATAGTTTAAGGCGTTTATCTTTATCAGTAAACAGCACCAGTTTTGTATGTGTTTAACTCAGAAACTATAACGAGAAAGGTGTCAATGAATACTGCCATGCATTTATTATTTACTTTGTATATATTTATAACTTACCCTCTTTTAAAGCAAAGTTCGATTCATGTATGTTCACTTGGTTAATCACATCCTTGAAATTATATAGAAAATGGATGTCTAGTTTAAACAATACAAATATTAGATCCATACATTCACGGGAAATTAATTATATTTATGAAATATAAACTATATAAGATTATGATGAAACAGGGTATTAAGGCATATCGATGGTTGATTTTTCTATTGATTTCAATAAGAATTGATCACGTCTTCAGTCGCAATTACATTTCCGGCTTACCTGAAACTGATGCTCCAAAATTGATACTCTTGATGAATTATCAGTTTCCTTTATTCTAGAGAATTCTTCTGGAATGTTACTGACATCGATGTCGTAATCTCCGGTGAGAATGTTCTCGACTAAAACATCATATATAAACTCCAACTGTATCTACGAAAAAGAAAAAGAGACGGATCAGTTTAAAATTGCACGAACACTGTTGTCAGTAAACAATGGATTTTGATATAGATATCATTCATTATGTTTCGTAGTCACAAGTTTGGTAAAGAGAAGAGAACTCCTTTGTTTCATGCAAATATTCTTTTGAAGGATGAAGTGATTAGGTGAGATCAATACAATTATTAGTTTGAACTGATATAAATCGTATTTAGACGTTACAAATTGAGGTTTGAATGAGAATGTAAGAAACGGTGTGGATTTGACGTTTTCCAACAATATATGTATCTGAAGATAGAGAAGGTCTTAAAAGTATTAAATAATGCCAGTATTTATATACTACATAACGCGAATATCTTGTTAGAATACCGTGTTACTGTAGTATTTGCTCTGAAAGGTCATTCCATGCAGACACACGGTGCTAAAAGCACAGACATATCGTTAGTAATCGTGATCTAGTAGCATGTGTGGCGGGTCCTTTTTCAGCAGCAGGCGCATGGCCATTACATGCCAGTCAATACATCAACGTTTGATATTAATACTGCTTCTGATTTAATGGTTTCTTTTTTCAAGTGTCAGCCGGCTAACTGAAATCTTAGTGACTTAGCAGTTACTATTTTTCGACATATATTGTTGGTAATGAGATTTGGCTGGTACACACTAAGCAGATCTCCTACTACTGAAATTATGTGATCTAGAATTTCCACGACTTATTCTTATCCATTGTCCTCTGCTAGCATTTCCACTACTTATCCTTGTCAATTGCACTGTGCTTTTAGCTCTGTACATATATTACAGGCTCTCTCTGAAGGTGAATATCGCAGTAATGCGTTGTTCTAACAATACATCCTCCTTATTTAGAATATAAAGATTATCATTCGGTATAAATACTGCTTCCGTGGCTAGAAGTTATTTATTAACACACACGCGCGCTCTTATTCTCTAGAGAGGATTATATGCAAAACAACAACCTTCAACAAACACTCAGTGTTCATGCATGACTTAATATAAAAACTAAAGTTGAAATATTTTACCGAGGCGCAATGTCTTTCCAATCCCATGGTCACCAGGCACATAATTTGTTGAGGAATTTAGTAGAATTCAAAAACATGTGTAAGTAGCTTGCTTACCAACTACATAGTGTCGGTTTCAGTCCCACTGCGTTGCATCTTCGGCAAGTGTCTTTTACTATACCTTCGTACCCAATGCCTTGTGAGTGGATTTGGTAGATGGAAACTTAAAGAACTGTCATATATGTGTGTGTGTGTGTGTGTGTGTGTGTGTGCGCGCGCGTGTGTGTACGAATGAGAACCCAGGTTCGAAATTTCACCAAGACACCTGATGAATGTTGCAGGGTATATCAGCCGAAACGTTGCGTTAACAACAAAGAAGATGACGACAAATATCCGTCAAATGTAAATAATGTACAAAATTCCTCATCTCTTAAATACAGAACTGAAAATTATCGTATTTTATGAGAGATAAATTTGTTTCAGGGATTATATGTGTCTTGATGGTAACTTGTCTCAACTCAAAACAAACTATGGAATTGTAGCAATAGTTATGTTCTATACTCTCATAACAGCTATAACTGAAGAACGACTCACTCACAAATACTTCAGAATTTCTGTGCTGCTTCCTCTGTTGATTCTGACGATAAGCAACTGACTTCCAACAAATAAAATTAGAGTAAACGTAATGGTATTCCACAGACACATGCACTCTTAATATAAATCCCAGTGGGTCACAACGCCACAAGACTGGAATTTTGATTGGAAAGCACAAACTAGTGAAAAAGAGAGGGAGAAAGAGAAAGAGAGAAATGTGAGGGTTAGAAAAAAGATTAAATCTCAACACCAAACAGGTACTTTTGAAATAAGAGTGCAGAGGCAATTACGAATCCTGCAAGCCATTTTCCCTGGTATTGGAAATTTCTGCCAGTTCACCGCCTCTCAAGAAATAGCCAAATTATAGAAGATAACAGCAATGACCATTGCCGCTGAAAGAAAAGATGAAAGCAAGCCCATAAAAGGGAGAGTCCCTGAGAGTTACAAGCTATTAGACTAAGTATTTTTTCTTATTTACGTTGTCATTAACTCACCCTTTTCTGGACCATATGCATCCTCTCCTCCCGAAGCTTCGTAACACATGCCAATACATCAATAGCTTCACCACTCAACATTTCATTGAGAAGAATGTCAATGCAAATGTAAGTTCCGGTACGACCGACACCAGCACTGAAAGAAGGGTCAAGGACAATAAAATGTCTATGATTGCTTCCAACAATTTAATGAATAACAAAATAAATACATGGATTAGGCTTAGAGAACATAAACCAGTTATTTTGGTTTACTCAAGAGTAGGGAAATAGAAGAGTTGAATGTTAGTAGAAATGGGATCCTAAATTTGCAGTAATGTACCTAGCACTATATTTCGTACCATCAGCCAAAACAGTTTTAAATAAAAATTTTCTATAGGGGTGAAAACAATCATTATCAACATCACAGATTCTTCTGACTTATGACAATGTTAGTTAAAGTTTCTTGACTCACTACATCACATATACCTACATTATTATGACCTAGGAGGCAACCCTTGGTAATTTCTCTGCGATTGTTTCTATTTCTTAAACTATCTCGGTTTGTAGATTTGACCTCTTTGTTGACGTGATGTTATGAGTTAAAATGTTTTCTTTGATTAAACGTAAGTTGATTCTGAAAACTTTATAAATGTTATTGTTAAACAAAAGGTGGCATACGTAGTAACAGTTTTCAGAACACCATTTGGTTCAGTTTAGGCAAAATATTCGTGGAATCTTACACCTTAGGAATATAATTTTACTACAAAGCACAGTGAATAATAACAAAACATTTCAAACTTTTAAGATGATGTTATTAAAACACAGACAACTAAACAACCGCACATTCATAAGCATTATTTTTATTTCTCGCTTCTCAAATGAGTAGTATGAAATATAAACAACGCTACGTGGGTATATTTACAGACAGCTTCAAATTCATCTCTGCCTGTATTGATCCTCTTTCAGAAATTGGGAAAAGAGAAGCAACATATCATTCTATACAGAGTATAAATTATGCTTATTATAAATATAATTTTATCTATATAAATATATAAAATATAAATCAGGTTTAAATAATTATAGTTACAAACCTGCAATGTACGACCACAGGGTATTTTATATCCATGCTCTTAATAGCATGTATAAAGTTTAATATATATTCTGCATGTTGTGGAATGTCATGATCTGGCCATTTTCTAAAGAAGAATTGATCGATTGTCCAACTTTCATTTTCATTCTGAGAAACACCTGTCTGTAAATAAACATCAGTCTGTAAATAAAACGAAAAAATGTTTGAAAAGAATTGTGATGCGCGAATATAATGAAGCACATATAAAGCAACATAATACTGTTGTAATATACTTTTTAATGATGTTACTTTTGAGAGTTTTTATATTATTAAACACCAACCAAATCGTTTCATACCTCGATAACATTTTCAAAACGAAATAATATATTTCTGATTAAATGTAAACTTTAAACTATATTAGTGCTTGCATCAATGAGAAAAATCGGACCTACAACCTAAAACGAGGGAACATTTAAGCAATCACTCAAGCATCCAGAAAAAGCAGCTAACTCAATCAAATCAAATTGCAGAATCTATAAATAAAACATTGAGTAGCGTAGTGGTGGATATACAAAAGGCAGGGTAGTGAATGCTTGAATGTCTGTCATGATCAAAGGTTGACCTTATCCGAAGCAATGCCCTAGTCCGAAGCAATGCCAATGTAGAATAATTATGAATATATCAGAGATGCTATTATATTAATTAAAAGATAAAATCTGATTGCTGTTACCGCTATGTGTCATTGGAATGTTATAAATAAGTCTTTGAATGTGTAACTATTTATCAAATAGTCCCGTCCGAAGAAGACTTTCGGGAGAAATGACTAGTGTGTATATAATTTTGTCGACCTGTCTATCGGATATTGTTGTACATCGCTGGTCACAGTTTTGATGCTGATATTCTTCTACATTTTAAATGATACCACCCAACCTGTCTAGGCCGCAGGCAAACGTAACTCTTCCGTAGTCTGTCACAGGGTTCATTATTTAATGCCCAGCAGAGAGAAGCAAGTGAAATTATGTTTTGTTCAAAAATACACTCAGGACCGGTCTGGGAATCAAAATCACTATAACGCGATCGTGAGTGCTCTAAGCCACTCAACCTGCACACACACACGCACCCACCGAACGACACACACAGACACAGACACACACACACACACATGCTCACACTCACACACGCACACACTCACACATTCACATGCAAACACACAGGCATACGCGCGCACATACACACACACACACAGGCACACGCACACTCACATACGCACACGATCACACACATACACATATATACATATATTTATATACACGTATACATATATGTTTGTGCGCGTGTTTGTGTGCACATACGAGTGCTAGTGTAAAATTATGTTAACTGTTTGTTAGAGAATAAAACGAAAAACAAATTAATTCTGTGATCATTGCTTTCAATTCCTTTTCTTTCATTGACCGGTTTGTCCAGAAATTTTTAACCGTTTATTCATTTCAGTAAATCGTTGACTTCAGTCTGCGACTATCATTAAATAGTTGATTAGTTTTAGCAATATTTTGGTTCATCTCATGAACAATTAAAAAAATCACAAAATTTTGAAGTTGCAGTTACTCTAGAATTTTCCTCAGTTTGTTGCTTATGTTTCCTCATACGTTCACAAAGTGAGTTGCCGTTTGACAGTGGAATTTCTTTTTACTCTATAGGGTAGATTATACAATATAACAGATTCTTGTTTTTATACTTCATGGAAACATTTATTTGGAGAGAAAACCCACTTGTAATAGGTGTCATTATAGAACACTGTACAATGGAAACAAGCACAGTTTAAACACGATAAGCACGTTATTTTCTTTATTAATTTCATGTCAAAATAAATGTTGTCCACAAAGAATTATATACTATTTGAATGCTTTTGATGTGGACTTCCTTCTCATATAGTTTTAATTACAATCCGACAGTTACATATAATGTCAGTGTGTCTTAAGCACTCTTGGATTTTCATGTATTCTCAAAGTATGTTCCGGCTTTTTCTTTATTTGTTGAATGGCAGCCATCGCTCTAGCTCAATGCGCTCATGTGCCATAACTCAGGTTTTGTTTAAAATTATAATTGCAAGTCGATTAATATTTTAGCCTTATTTTGATATAAAACTTGATGGTAGTAGGTCAGATCATCGTTAAGAAATATAAAAATTAAATATTTTATCATCACTTTTCATTGAGAAAATAGCATAATTTCTTTAAGGTTGTAATACCATCAGAATGAAAATTTCTTACTAAATCATCGTGGTCATTGCCGATCCTGGCAAAGTATGACGAAAAAGCGCAAAGTGAAAAATGAGGACTGCGTACTGACATTTTTTTTTCTTTACAATTAAAAAATATTGATGCTATTCTCGAAACTGATAGATTTCCACTCGGTGAAAGGTCATACGCAAGACGAATTCATGGACTGAAATATCGATTTTGATTCACAGTTTCAAGAAACGAACAAATTAATTGTTAAGGAAACATTTCTACGAGAATTCGCACTAAATTGAGTTAAATAGAGCCTTTAGAGTCCCAAATTAACATGCAATCGTCATACTGATAATGTTGTTTATTCCCTATCGATGTGAACTGAGCGACGTATGAATTCTACCTCTCGCATATTCTTGTACAAGTTAGTTTCTTATTTCTTATAGTAATATTGATTTATTTTGTCAATAAAAATTATATTGTGCAATGAATATGTTATTCTATTAAAATCCGATGTTGTTGTTGTTTGTTCCTTGTCGAGCTATGCCTGGCTCATAAGAGCTGGTTTCCTTGTTTCATTGGCGTATATGTTCCCCAGTTGGATGACACACCGGTCCGTTACAGGTGAGCTGCTAGATGCAACAGTAAAAAGTTTGGGAAGGTTGTGGCGAATGAGTCAGCAAATGTTCGCCATTACTTTCTGCCGAAACCATGTGGGGCTTAGGTGTTTCGCTCATAAACACATATATCTGAGATTCGAATCCGGGATCTTTCGACCGCGACTCCACTACCCTAACCACTAGGCCATGTTCCTCCATTAAATCCGATGTGATATTTTTGAATTTTTTCCCTCAATTTGAATACAGTCGGATTTTTTATCATAACGTTTACATTTTAACAGGTGTTGATATACACTTTTATATTTTGTAACGATTATCTGACCTACCACTATCGATATTTATATCAAAATAAACCTAAAACATTGCTCTACATGCATGCGTAACTATTGACAGAACTTAAGTTATAGCGCTCACGCTCATTGAACTAGATTGAGGGCTACTGGTCAGAAGTAAAAAAAAAAGAAAGAAATACGGGATAAACTTTGTATATGGGTGGAAATACCAGGGCGTTCGGGGGACTCTGATATCTTAAGTAAGTGTCAGATTTTGATTTAAAAGATATGAGAACAAAGTTCACATCCCGAACGTTCAAATGATATATAATGTTTCAAAGGAAATAGGTATTTTATCATGAAAACGACGTTGCCAAATTATATCTGTGTCTCTCTCTCCTCGGATCTCTCCAACGATACTTACTAAATTTATTGTAAGGCTCCAAACTTAGAGAAGATTCAGTTTTATACCCCGTACCAATGTATCAAACTGAGCCCCCTTTAGATAACGGGTCACAACATAACTGAATTTCATGTCTGAATATACATGAAATGCTTGCGATATGCATTAGAAAGTCGTAGTGGCATGTTTTAGAAACAGCAGCTAAACCTCCTTTAAATAAAATACTTGTCTCAAAATATTTTCATAATTTTCTTCCTAATATAAAGTCTTCTCCAAGTATCCGTTATCTCAGAATTGTATTGTTTTATGTGGATATCTAAAAATAGTAGGTTACTATAAATGAATTCTACGGTGAATTCCTGAATCAATAAATGAATGAAATATCGTCAAATTGTAGTAAAATGTATGAAGTTCTTCATTTCATGTGTCCTACTCTAGTGCTCTATAACTTAAATTGTGATTCTTTTCGGATTTATAATTTATTGACGATCCATCTCGATCCACGTGGTTTGTGTTAAATATTTGTCCAGCAGGCCAAGCTTCTACATATTCAAGGAAACCACTTAGTCTCTCAAAAATATGGAGAGTCTTGACTTTGGCTATTCCACTAAACCTCGGCTACTCCACTACACCAGTTTACGAGCTGCACACTCGAGCGCTCCTAGAAAAATGATAGATCTAATAAGAGGAATGCGATAGAAAGCCTTCTACCGCGATCTAATCACGCCATGCCCAGAAAACAACGCATACGGGATTAAATCTAGGAAGTGCCCACCCAAGATAAGGACCTCGAGCCCTTAGAAGCAGACATACTGGACATTATTCCCAGCCAAAAATTCAGTAAGTCCTCTTACTCCTTCCAACGTAAGCTTCGTGACGACATTAATTTACTAAAATGATTCCAACATGTGCCTAATCTTCTCAGATAGGACTAAACATTTATATAGGATAGACACCCATACTTATGACGGGCTGTTAGAAAACAATATTACACAGAACTATAGGCTCGCTTCGGCATATACGTACAACACCAACAATGAAGCCAAACAATTAGCCAACGACTTAGATATTGAAGATAGGGTAGAAATTTTAATTAAAAGGATCACCTTCATTACTATCAAAGCCCATAAACCCAACTTTGCCTCGAACCTCAAAAGCCGCCTGTCAACCCGGCAAAATCCAAGATCGGTCTAGCGAGCAAACGCATACTGAAGAAAATCAACAATAACATAAGGAGAGCTACCAACGTCTCCCTGATTTGGGGTTGTATGGGAGGTTATTAGGAACACAGTACTTCCTAAAGAGCACACGTAACCCTTAATGTATTTTTATGCTGTTGTTTAGCAAAAGCTTTTTGAGAGAGTTTATGCGACATTCGATGTCTGTCTGCACTGATCTCAAGCCCCTACCTCCTTTATCTCTTTTTAGTTAGAGCTAGTTTTGTGGAAGTTTCCAATTGATGTTAGAACCTTGTGGGTCGTAATGCCTATAGAGTGATTTCTTCTACAGACCAGTCAACTAGCCCAAATTTGGAATCAGCATATTGTCTTGTTGTAAGAGGAGTATTCGGACTGCCATATTTTTCTAAGCCTTGTGTAATATTCTTAAATCACTCTCACTTTATTTACAGTACCTTGGTATGATATAATGGGTTGGTGCATAATTATTGCGGCTGCATTTCAACAAATTTTATTCAACAAAAACAATAACTACATGTAACAAAAACATCTTTAAATGATTATTCCGGAGCATATTCACCATCTACTTCAATTACTGCTTCCGCTTCCCATTTGCTTGGCAGACAGTCAGACCGTCATTTAAAGATGTTTTCGTTAAATATCGTTATTGGTTTTGTTGTATAAAGTTTGTTGTAAAAAAAAGCCGCAATAATTATGCACCAACCCAATAATTTCATCAATACCGTTGTACTTGTAAAATTCCGTGTTTGGGACAGAGATTGTGAGACCACTGATTCACAGCTTTGTGTCTGAAAGACTGCTTTTCCCCTTCATAAATTAAATACAAACAACTCTTCTGGCAAATTCCATTCCTATGTCAACCGAAAATGTTATTTATTCCAGTTTTTTGACATCGTTAACATGCTTAGCATAAATCGTGAGGTCATCCACATAGATATTATGCTTACATCAATACCTTTGCAGTTGCAGACCCTAGCATGTAGCCATTTAATTTTGCAGCGGGAATGGCAATGGGTTTAACGCCAAAATAAACAGAAGTACAGAGAGATTGTCTCCCTGGAATATTCCCTTTGATATATTTATGTCATTGGAGACAATCTTTGTCCTGAGTATGAAGATTGTGACTCAGGTCTTTATGAGCCGCTCAATGGCAGCAATTAAGGTAACAGGCAGTTTTGTGTAACGGAGACACTTCAGCAGCCATTAATGGAGAATAGAGTCAAATGCCTTCCTATATTGAAGACATACTCTTTTTTTTCTTCAGACAGTACAACGTTGTTTATCAGAATTTGTTCGGTACATCCTCATCTAGCCTTCTTTCCACCAGCTTGCACATCAGTTGGACTCACAATGATTCTGGAGGAATTGGTTGAAACAACTTGTGTACACTTTACACATACTATTTAGGCTAGCAATGGGCCTATAGTTTTCAGGCAACTCAGTGATTTCATTGTTGGCTACGAGTTTCGTTCGTGCTATAGCAAACCAATTTGGTGTGTCAATCTGGCTGTCCATAATAATTTTGAATATACTTATTAGTGTTTTCCTGTAAAATGTCAGCATCTTATACAAGTATACAAGTCCCTTCTAATTGGCTTCCCATTATGCAGTTTTTGACTAGAGCTCTAGTGAAAATTTTCAGGTTTATTGCATATGTTTTATGTTGATGTTGGCAGAGTATTATCTCTTTACTGCATTCAGTCACAATGCATTGAGGTAGAGATTCCTGTTTTTGTTCCAATTTTTCAACCAAACTGTTTCGAGATATTGTTGAGAAAGGACTTTCTTAATGACAATATGTATGTATGTATGTATGTATGTATGTATGTATGTATGTATGTATGTATGTATGTATGTATGTATGTATGTATGCAATCTCAGATATGTAATATATTTGGTAGAGAAATGTAACGAAGAGAAATGTTCGCAATTAGAAGACAATAGCAACTAGTTGGAATGTAAAACAAACAAGACACGTTATCCCAGCAGTAAGGGCTAAACCATGATTTCGGAGAAGAGATCTAGCCAGTTCTACAGTTCAAATTATTGAAAATAATCTAATTTATTAAGTTTTTAGTAACTGTATTGCGTATGTGATCCTTATATAAGAATTGAAATGGGGAAAGTACTTGTCTTTAAAGTACCAAAATTAGATTATTTGATACTATTAAGGTTATCACCATTGCTTGTTTCTATGTTCAACGCACGCAGAATTGTGTTTATTAATTGCTTGTATTGTATAATTTCATGGAAGTTTTACATGCATTAAATTGCATGTATGAGACGCTACCGTATGCAAACCCATTTATCTATCCGTATGTACATGTCTATAAATGTTATGTCCATTTAGATCCTGCAACTTGCTGGCACAATAAATAGTAGGCGGTAAAGTAAGCACCAGACTCAAATAATTACTTATATTCTTCGTTAATATGTATAAAACGATACAGACTACTCCGGATGTAGTGTTGAATGTATGTTATATAAATAAATCAAGTGTAGAGTGGAGATGCATTTATTGTCAGAAACCAGTAAAAGTAGAAAGGGAAAAATATTTCTACTTTCTCTGTTTATTTTATCAATCAAATTTTATATGAGGCTACAAATTTTTCAATGGTCTTCCAGAATTTCATCATTCTTGTTAATGTTTCTCAAATAAAATTTAGAAATATTTCAATGAACGTTGATTTCACACTGCTACTATTTTAGTCCTTTTAAGAAACATCACTCTTATATAACATGAGATATTATGGAATGCCTTACCTTCGAAATAGTAAAACTTCGGTGTATATACGTTGAATGATACATTGTCTTGATATGTGTAATTTGGATGGTTCCAAATGACTCATTATTCTCTTCATCTGGCCAATACTGCATACACTTCATCTGCAAAATATATACTTCTTTAATATGTTCATAATTAAACCAAAATAAAGAGTATGTCCATTCTATAATCAAACATTTCAAATTATTGAAAATAAGCAAATTTATTGAATTTTTAGTAACTGTATTGCGTATGTGGTCCTTATATAAGAATTGAAATGTGGAAAGTACTTGAGTGTAAAGTGTTGTGTGTGAACAATTAAATATGACGAAGTGATCATTAATGTAGGAAAAGGTCTGTTTAAAGTGTGTCCTGAACCCTTTAATATATGCCATATTTAAGAGTAGATGGGAACTCTGGGCAAATGTTGATTTCTAATATGTAGGGGATCTAAACAGGTTTAAATAATTACAACTAATAAATATCTATTATTAAGTTTCTAAAGTGGCTCACATAAACTGCGTTTTCATGAACACACAGTATATGTGTATCTCTTTAGAGATTTATTTTTTCCCTCATGAAGGAGGAGGTGTCCAATAATAGATATAAATATTTTTTTATATGAATAGATAACCGGATCTCCAGAAACAGGCCATTTGATTATTGACTGGATTATTAATATCCAAACTTTCTTCTTTAGACTCTTAACTCTTTATGATTTTGTTTTATAATCTATAAGAAGATTTATACATGTAATTGTTTTTTCAATATATTATTAATGCATATTAATATATTTATATATTTTTATATGCATATTTTTAATGTATTGATTACTCTTTATAGTTTCATTATATTTATATACCTATATAATTTTAATATGTCTAATGAATTAAATATACTCTTAAAGAAATGCATTTATGTTGGGTCTATTGCTGAATATATGTATATATGAACTTGATTTGCCTAACTTTGATTCATACTTTTATATTATACAGGGTGATTCAAAAGTCTCTGTACATAGGAAAAATTTATCTTTTTATAAGTAAGTTTACAAGATCCCCTAGATTCCCTGATCTGACCCCTCTTGATTTCTATCTTTGGGGGCATTTGAAAGGCATGGTGTATCGCGGCAAGATAAAAGACATAAATCATTTGAAGGAACGTATCACCAACTCATTTGCACACGTATCACCAAATGTGCTATTACGAGTTCACAGTGAGTGGGAAAACGTATTGCAATGTATATTCAAAAATTCAAAACAACGGTAACCATATACAGCCTGTTAATAAAATAAAATCTGTTATTATAAACTGTTTTTTATAAAAAGATAAATTGTTCCTATGTATGGCGACTTTTGAATCACCCTGTATTTATATATATATATATATATATATATATATATATACACAAACATATATACGTATATATACATGCATATATGTACGTACGTGTCTATGTATGTATAGTTATTCAGTTATTCATGTTTATGCATATGTATATCTATCGTTAGCGTCTAGATTCTCTATAATCCTAAAACTAAATTCTTGAGAATCTGTAAAGTATGAACACACTATTACCAGTGTAATTCAGGAGAAGTCTCCATACATTCTAAATGTATTAACGGTTTAACATATCAATAGGATAGCATCTTAAGGTAGTGAATAATCTAGTTTTTATACTTTTTTCTGAAACTTATGGTTATTCGGGAAGTCTTAGACTCTACTAAATATACACACAGACATATATGATTATGTATATAAATGAAAAGTTATGCATAAATTGTCCAATTTCCACAAAATTATTTCCTATATTCTTGTCCATAATACATTCCTTAAGGATATACTTCATATCTTGTAGCAAGCATATTTTCAGTGATACTACACTCATATCCAAATAATACTGTTAACCAAAGATGATTTACTGATCAGATTAAGTACTCACTCACACATTACCCACAAAATTACGAACCAAAAGTATAAAAGGAATAATCTTATGATTTAGTCTGTCATTCATTACTTCTAAAAAAAATACTGATTGTTAAAATCTTTTTTAATTTACGATCCAGAGACATCCCTAATAATCATGAGTTTTATAAAATCTCCAACAAAATTACAATGAAACTTTATTGCAATGCATACCTGGTTCTTCTTACTCATAATCTATCGTTCAATAGTGAGACGTCCTATCGCAGTTTTACGGTACAATACATCTGTACTGTATTTTTCTTATCAAAGAACTAATATATAGAGCTATAACAAACACAAACTCTTCCTCTTTATCGACGTCAGACTTATCCCATCAACACTGCTAAACATTCAAACAGTAACGTCACACTTCGTTTGCTTCTTTAGCTTTCCATTATCGTTTCTTTAATAGATTTCAATGCTACTGGAAAATTCTATTCTTCCCAATAAAATATAACATCGTAATCACAAGACTTGCCAAAGTTTTAAGGAATTCAAACCTACTATCTTATGTTTTGATCGATTACTTCTGCCGTGTTTGTATATATTGTAACATTGGATGTCTATATTTATGTATACAACTTTATACACATGTCTATCTCCATACATTTTTGAAAGGACAGTATGTTACAAGAGTCGAACATCTTTGTGTATTTATTTATGTATGTACTGCTTAAAGACGAGCAATGAAAACTTAACATCTACATTCCCTCTACTGGTTGTCTGCTGGGGAGTTGTGAATCCGATTTCAACGAGTTACGGCAAGATCACTATCACCCAGTGAGGTCAGTAATCTGCAACATAATCTAATACAACCATTTGTAGCAGAGGAGCAAGCTGAAAAGATGTATAAAGGAGAAGAGATTTATACATTATAAGACCACAGGCATAAGCACTTTGACATAAAATTATGAGGTAGAAATCAACTTGACACTGTGTAACAACAGTTGACCAATGTTAGGCATGTTAATTACAAGTGCACTCCATCCCCTACACTTCTAAATAATGTCCGTCTGAAAAAGTTCCCTCACAACGTTGGATCGACTCGAGACTAAGGCAAAGAAGCTTGATCAAATATAGCAAGCAGTGGGATCAAACTGGAACTCTCATATTTTATACAGAAATTTCTTCGAAATTCAAGCCGTAAGCGCATCACACACACACACAAACACATACACACATACACACACACACACACACATATATATATATATATATATATATACATTTAAATATATATATGTGTGTGTGTGTGTTTGCGAGTATGTATGCATGCTTATATAAATGTGTATGCGTGTTTGTGTTTATGTGTGCATGCATAATATATACATCCATACATATATGTATAAAGGTAATTTAACCAGGAATGTTTCTGTTGTAAAAGCTCCCCGATAGACATGATATCATTTCAATAAAATTATAGCTAAAATATTTATTTCTTACAACATACCTTTCCTGCAGTAATCGTATCGTTTAATGCGATTATAGTATTACATTTTAATTGCCAAATCATCCTCCAAAAGTCTGTCAGTGTACTTTGTGTAGGACCTATTTAAATAAAAGAAGTATAAAATAAAACCCAAAAGAAAATTTCAAGAAATATTATAATATTCCCTGCATTCTGTTCATATCTAACCCTGTTTGTTGTCATTTGTACTAATCTGGTTGGCACTGTCCTGTACGTTCTGTTTCCCACAGTCAATAAGCTCTAAAACTTCAACTACGAGCCATGAGATTTGCCTTTCAGAGTCTAACATTATAAGTAATTTCCATTGGAAAATAGAGCTATGTTCGATAATTATAGATGTCAATGATATATAAGATATATCATATATGAATATTCTTCAAAGAACAACTAAATGATAAACTAGAGTTCATTTTTTCTTTTGCATGCGATTTCAGTTTGCATCCGACGTTTCAACATTGAGTTTGTGCGTATGAGTAGATACGTATACGTTTGTGAGTAGACAGACGTATATCTGAGTATGTGTGCGTATATTAGTGTTTGTGTGTGCCTCTCTGTGTGTGAGCATAATTGTGTATGTGCAAGTGAAATTTTTCTCTGCCCTCCCGCCATTTGCCTGTCTTATTTTTCTTCTCCACTTTTGTTTGATGTGTTTCTTTCTCATCCTTGCCTGTCTGATGCCTCGTCCCGTAAATCTTCACTTCATCGCTCCTTGCACTAATAAAACTTTTCTCTGTCTCCGTTCTTTCTAAGGTTGCATTTTAGCAGGACAGAAAATGTAATGCACACACAGACACACACACGTACGCGTGCTCACACACACACACGTGGCATACATACCACGTATACAGAGAAACGATATAAACATGTAGTACAGTAAATTATACAACGGAGTTCCCAATATAAACGAGGGAAATCCATGATAGAGAACATGAAAGTTCTTCGTTAGAGCGGATGTTTTCTGTACAGATGAAAGTAAATATCTAGAAATATAAATCAGGTACCGGTCTTTGGTAACCATTTATGGAGTATTCGTCTTTAGTTACACCTCTAATGACTATGGTATATATAGAAATGGAATACAAAGTAAAACCTGGAAAATATTATTTCATTTATTTTATTAAGGTTATTTCTACAGAAATCATAGCCAGCATTGATTTTTTTTGCTACAAATTTTTGTACCGAGATGTCAGATGTAATCAATGAGATCGGAGACAAAAATGGGTAATGAGTATATATACTATATTTAGGAAGTTTTCGCACTTTCATCAGCAGACATTTAACCCACTCTTGCCTCCGAACACACTGTTTATATATCCACCGCATACCAAAGTGTTAAGTAATCAGATATACCAATGTACACATCAAACGCATTCCTGGGGATGGTATGTAAGCATTAATGACTTGTAGGTACGTAGTTTTTCGTTATGCAACCATAATATACGTTAAGGTAAAAGTAAAGAGCACAGCTAAGGCAGAAGACATGGTGTTGACTCATAAAAACAGTTAATATACTTTATACTCTAACGTTTATTGTTCATTATGGTGCATGACGAAATTCCACGTGCCTACAAATCATTATTATTTCATTTATTGAAAGGCCTAAAGAAATTAGGATTCGCACAAAACTTTCAATATGATTATTTTCTTTATCAATATAATTTATAATACATACCTTGACAAGCAATATAACGCTGGTTCTGAAACAAAGCAAAATTAATTTAAAAGATTAATAAACATGTCATTCATTCAAGTATTAAATAGCAAAGAATGAAATAGGAAATTTAATTCACTCTCGAGCTTCCATCTTTGTTAATGGTTATGGTTTCTTATCATTTCTTGTTATAGTAAATCTTACTTTGTTAATATTATTGTTGCTGTAACTCATCTTTAGTGCTACATTGAAATGTGAGCATTGATGATTATAAAATTAACAGAGAATCCAACGAAACATTCGTCATCTAGTATATATAAATCGCAGTATGTGTGTGTGTAGAGTTTTCCTTACTTTTTAATATTTTTTATAAAAGTGAAACGATTTTTCCTATTTATTTATTTCCACTATCCACCTATATAAATCACAATATGTGTGTGTATAATGACTAACGCTTACATTTCCACAATTTTCATCCGATTTTCACCAAACTTTGCACACACATTACTTATGTTCCAACGATCATCATGCACTATTACGCGTAATTGGACGTAAATGGACATAGTGGAAGCATTTTGTCTAATTATTTCCCTTGTCTACATACGACAGTGATTCAGTTGAGTAGGAACACTGTACACGATAAATATCCAATACCAAACTATCTTAATCTACATAATTAAGGTGCAGTAAACTTTGGCACGCTTACCTTTACCTATTCTGAGTTTGCACACACATTACTTATGTCCCAATGATGGTCATGCACTATAGCATTTTACCCAGAGCTCCAGCGTAATTGGACGTAAAGGGACATAGACTTTTTGTATGGAGAGTTTTCTATCTTTTTTTCATCTTTTTATAAAAGTGGAAGCATTTTGTCTAATTATTTCCCTTGTCTACTAAAAAAATTGCAAACTCACTTTTGTGAGGTTGCGAATCAGTACTTAGTATTACGAACAAGTTAGGTTATGAAATATGATAAACACTCTCTACATTTCTTAAAACTACAGAATGATTTTCAAATATTTAAATAGGGAAGAGATGCAATGGCCACATATATGCAGCATCAAAACCAAGACGAGCACAGATTACAGAAAAGAATATGTTATGCTAACGCATAAGAAGATTGAAAGAAATATTTTGACATACATTGATGAAATTTGCATTGATGTAATCTGAGGAAGATATCTCGTCAGGCTGAAGTTTCACACGTGAATGGTCGTCTGAAATATGCAACGAAGAAATATATATATACTAATTAGCAAATAGTAGTTATATGAGCAAGAAATAGAAATCACAACGACATCTAAAAGCCAGAAAAATATATTGCTTAAATTAGTATTTAAAAAATTATCAATAAGAGAAAAAAACTTTAAACAAGCATTATGAATGTCAAGATTAAGGAAAAAAGAGAAGCATGTGAATTTGCATGAGAGAGAACATAACAAGAAATTATGCACTGAGTCAACATTCCAAATCCTGCTCAATTTAAATCATTCAGTATTCATTTATTTGAACTCTATTCTATTACAAACAAGGTGCATTGAATCACTTTTATACAAATGTAGAAACTATTGACTCATCTCATGGTATTTTTTCCTTTATTTCAAGGACTCACTTAGCATAAGTTTCCTGATTCATGGAGGGTACAAAACTATTTGATAGAAACATTTAAATATTGCTTATAGGGATTTCGCACTAATCCATTTTCTTTCAATTTCTATTGTTGTTATAGAGGAAAGGTTATACTTATTTCTCTGCATATCATGACATAGCAACTTTACTCGGTTCTCATATTGATTAAATAAATAAGAAATAAATAACTGAAATAGTCTAGATTAGGTAATTACACGCAGCATAGGAGTGTGGTATAATAAAACAGCTGTACTGATTTTTTTCAAAATTGTTTCTATTGATTTTTCAGGTACTTTGAAATTTCCACGTTAAAATTATACAGAGTTCTCATCAATGTTCACTGCAGCTATCTGTATCAGCATCAATGTAGTTAGAGAGAGAATATTTTTCGAGTTGAAAGAAAAGTTACAATATTCAAGACATAAAAAAGGCATACATTTCATTTCAATTGTTTTCATTTGTATAGTGAGTATGAGGCCTTAAAATATATGAAAGAAATCAGTATTTACATGGAAGTATAAAGTTATGCAAATTCTTCCTTGTATTCTCAGGTTTAGTTGCTTCAGTATAAGGCATTGGTAAGGTCTGTGGCAACCTCTACAAACATATGAAAATGAAAGTCGTACAGTTTTAACAACAACATAAATATTGTTATTATCAGTGACACATAAGGCGGCGATCTGGAAGAATCGTTAGCACGCTGGACAAAATGCTTAGCGGTATTTTCCCATCACTACGTTCTGAGTTCAAATTCCGCTGAGTCGACTTTGCCTTTCATCCTTTCGGGGTCGATAATTAAGTACCAGTTCAGAAGTTGGGTCGATATAATCGACTTACTCCTCCCCAAAATTTCAGGCCTGTGTCTTTAGCAGAAAGATTATTAGTGACACATTATCAAGAATCTAGTAAATAACAGGAATTAATAACGCATTACTAACAAAATAATCAGTGAAAAGTTATTAACGATATATTTAGTGACACAATGATTTCTGTCCTGAACACAAGAGCAATTGTTTTGAGGGGAGTGGATAAGTTGATATTGTAGTTCCCAGTATTTGATTGCTGTTATATTTTATCGACCCCTAAAAGATAAAGAGTGTCCTCGAAAGGATTTGAACTAAGAAAATAATGAAAGAACAGAAAACAGTTTTACCACACACTCTAACGATTCGGCCGGTTACCGGCAATGTGACACAGTAGCGATAAATTTAGTGAGAAAATACTAACAAAAGGGCCGATTACTAACAACTCAGTAAATATTAGAGTTCTATCAACACAACACTAGAAATAAAATTAGTGAAACGTTAACAACATATTTTGTGAAATACTATTAACTATGCAGTAAATGATTCTATAGTAATAATATTATTATAGTATTAACAATGCAGTAAATGACACCTAACAAACAATATAGTAAATAGGGCAGTACTAATAATTGGCAAGTATTAATTTTATTTAGTGACAGGCTACTGTCAAACAGTGATATGGTGTACAACAAAGTAATGAGAGACTATTGTCATTACTATGTAACACTCTACTAATAATAATGTCATTAACAGTTAGCTAATATTGCTAACTTATTTACTTCTACCATGTTAATGTTAAAATTTCTCATCTTGGTATTAACATTTTAAACAGTGTTAGGTTAAACATAGCTCATATATGACATTGTACTAACTCGGTTTTTACAAATAATACACAACTAGAAGAAATGAAGTATCACATCTCTCGGATATATTGATACGTTAAATTTATACTGACACTAATAAGAATAGTGCTTCAGTATTAATAATAATGAGATTACGAATAAACAAAATGTTTGAAAATATTCATAAAAGGCAGTCACTGACCAAGAATTCATCATTATATGGTTCCACTTCCTGTTTCTTCTGAGCAACATAATTCAGTAGATATGAGTGAGACGAGGAACTGTCTTTGTTGATGTATACACCTTCGCTTTCCTTCATCTGTATATCCTCATAGATATGTGCTATGAATAATGATAATAAATATTAATAGGAAAAAATGCGCATATACACAAATATTAATAGTTACTAAAAAGTATAAATACGCACTCTTCCAGAAATATACACATATATATCTCCTGCCCAATTCAAGATCACAACATACATGTACACTGCAACATAATTTCTTTTCCTCAACAGGCCCTGCCCTATTTAACATTGTCCCGAGGGAGATCAAAGAGGAAAAGGATCCCATCAACTTTAAACAGAGTCTGGATAGATTCCTTCAAAGAATACCAGATAAGCCACCCATAATTGGATACAACTCACCCAACAAGAACTCACTACTTGAACAAAACTGGATACAACTCACACAACAAGAACTCACTACTTGAACAAAACTTGACTTAAACAGGATTCGAATAATCCTATCAGGTGGTGCTATTAAGTTAGACATGGCCTGGACCAATCTTTGGTCGAAACATATCTAAGTTTATCTAAGTTCTAAGTTCATATAGACTCACTTAAAGTGTTATGTGTGTGTGTTGTCTGTGTGTATGTGCGTGTGTGTGCGAATGTGTGTGCGTGCGAGTATGTGTGTGTGTCTGTATGTATTATGTGTGTGTGTGCGTGTGTGTGTGTGTGTGTGTGTGTGTGTGTGTGTGTATTAATCAAAATACCACATTCATTGAAATTTTACTTGACTTCACATTCTCGCTTTAAATATTAGAAAACCACAATTGTATTTTATCCTTACATTTAAATTTCTTTGTTTTCCATTCTCGTTCATTAGCTTAATTTCCTATTTTTCACTCAATGCTTTCTGCATTGTCTTTTATCTGTTAGGTAATAATTGCGATACTTACCACCAAAGATTTGCACGACATTCACTTTTTCCCATTTCTTACCCGTAATGTTTTCTCAACATACTAGACATAGCAGTTGAACTCCTATCAAATGAATTTTCTTCGTAGATCGAAAACATTTAATTTCCCTCGGCCCTTATCATAACGACTTAAACTTATTGTTGATAGAATACTTCTGTATACATAATGTTATTTTTCATATGATACATATTTTAAAATAAAGTTGTCTTTCTCTTTATAAAGTAACATAATCCATATCTTTTTAAGCATTCAGTCACTTGCTCATAACCATCGGAAATCAAATTAAATTATCATCAATATAAAATATTCCGAGTTTCCGATTAGCTTTTAACAATAGAAATTAAAAGTATTCAGTAACTTGTGAATTCGAATATTGGGTTAACAGAAGTATTTGTAGGTAAAAATCACAAAATGTTACAAATATGGGCTCATGATACGAGAACATTTTTTGATGTCCTTCGTTATTCATAGCGATGTCATTGTTTGTTTCTTCTCGAGACATACATGTCTCATAAGGGTTGGTTTCCAAGTTTCATTGGCGTATAGTTTCCCCACCTGGACGGGACGCCTGTCCGTCGCAGGTGAGTGCTTGATGGAGGGGGAAAGGGTGAGAAAAAGTTGTGGCGAAAGGGTCAACAGAAGTTCGCCATTGCCTAAGCCACACAGAACTTATGTATTTTGTTAATAAACACACACATCGCTCGGCCTGAGGTTTGAACCCACGATCCTTCGACTGAGAGTCCGCTGCTCTAGCCACTAGGCTATTTCCTCCACATAACCATGTTTTCCAGAAATGAAGAAGCAAATATGTAATGGATCAGATGTCGTCTAAAACTAATCACAGCTGAAAAATAACTAAATATTCAGGTTAACAATAGGTACTATATAGCAGTGTCAGAGGTGAATCTCGTTGGGTTAAATATGCTGATTTATATCCTTCTGTCCAATATCTTATATACTCGAACTGCAGTACGTTTACTTCAACGCCGATGGTGATGTTGAATACATTCAAAGCAAGAATGACAGGTCTACTGAGATTCACTGAGATTCACAGAGTTCACCAAATAGTTCAACAGTGCATAATATAAATTTAACTTAAATATAGTACATACACATAATCAATATACACGATAAAGTAAACATGTTACTGTACAATAAAATAAATATCAATACACGTTGTCGTCAACAAAGCATGATCGCGCTATGAGCAATTGTAGCCTTCTTAGAGTTTTTTAAATAAATATTTGTCAACATTTTCAGTTCGTACACATCCTATAAAGACTCAATTCATTTTGTTTGCCATGTGGCAAATGTAGTGAAAGTATGTTTGAAGAAATAGTGAGAGAGAATAAACCTACCTGTATCATCAGGAATGGCTTGTGAATACATATTTTCCGATGTTTTGCGAATTCTCTTACCACGTTTTGCAATTTGCTTTTTTTTCCTATATAAGTATAGATTTATTTCATGAACTACTAATGTGTAAATATCAGTGTGACTGTCTGATTAAAACCAAATAGTTAAATATCATATAGTTATAAGTTACAAGTAGCATATAGTGTACTATTAATATTGATATATCTCACGTAAATCTATATTGATAGATTAAAATAATTAACAAGAGAACACCAAAGTCTTCATCTTCATACGGGAAATCAGCTGTGTGACACATTACTTCGAATTTAATACTCTTTTATTTATATCATGAATTTCACGACTGATATATCATTGCCAACAGAAAAAAAACTTATTTCTTCATTTTTACAAGGATTAAATTTTCATCCTATATAAAATACCGTTATCTTAAATATTATTAAATACATAGCGTGGCGCAACTATATTGTCATTGTTTTCATCCCTATATTTTCTGAATTCATTCAGTTACCAATAGATATGAGCTTGATTTTCATTGCATCTAGGTTGATAAAATGAATGTTAAACAATTCTATTTTAGTTTTGGAGATGATTCCAACATGCTACACCTATGTCATGTCAGGTTATATCACGGTGCCAATGTAATGAACTACAATTATTAGTAAAAAGTTTCAAGATTGTAAGGCGGAGATCAGACAGAATCGTTATCACGCCGGGCAAAATGTTTGCAGAATTTTGTCCATATTTACATTATAAGTTCAATTTCAACCGTGGTTATCTTTGCATTTCATCCTCTCGGGGTCGATGAAATAAGTGTCAGTAATTCTGTCCTTGTACCAACATTCGAAACACGTATATGTCAAGATCGTGTACACATACGCACGCGCAAGCATACACTTAAATATATATCCTTAATGCTTCCGATTTAACATCGCACATGCGTTTTATATTTCTGGATAAAGACTCTTAGCTGCCGATGCTTAAGGATTTATCATAATATCAGGCTGAATAAAAAGTAAGCAACATTTTGAAACATGAAATTCATTACTATATATTTCAACAATGCGGAAGTACCATTACAATCAACACATTTTTTGCCAATGAGTTACACGTTTGTTTATTCCGGTAACATAAAAATCTGGAGTTCAGGTGCTAATGAAATCTTTCAGCATCGTTTTGCTTTTTGAATGCCTTCTCTCGCAGGAAACCATCAAGGTGACTGAAAAAGTGGTAGTCAGTAGGAGAAAAGTCTGGGGAATAAGCTGAGTGTGGAAGAACTTTGTAGCCAAGTTCCCTCAATTTCTGGAGTGTCGTTAGTGAAACGTATGGTCGAGCATTGTTATGAAGAATGATCAGCCCTTTTCTGTTGCCCCGTCTGGGACAGAGGAGTAGCAGTTTTCCGTTCATTTTGGTAATTTCATGGCAATATGTTTCTACAGTAATGGTTTTTCCGGGTTTTAAGAAGTTATATTGGATGAGTCCAACAGTACACCACCAAACAGTCACCATGACCTGTTTGAAGAGATCGGGATTCTGGAAAGTTTCCGGTGCTTCATTTTGGTCCAACTATTGCGAAGAACGTTTTCTTTTATTGCACAGAATCCACTCTACACCGCAAGTTAGAAAACGGTCGAGAAACAGATCGGTCATGTTAGGTAGGAGAGGTGACGAGCAAATTTCATATCTGAGCATCTTCTGATTTTCATTCAAATTGTGTGCTACCCATTTGTCGAGCTTTTTTTATGCTTTGATCGCACTTGCAGGCAGTTTTCTGGCTAGCCTGAAGTTCTTTTGCCAGTTCTCGACTGGTTTTACGTGGATCTTACTCAATAACGATCTTTGATTGACCATCATCGATAACTGATGAGCGTCCACCATGTTCGCGATCTTCAAGGCCCAGGTCTCACTGCGAAATCGTTTAAAACATTTTGGAGCTGACCAATCACAGGTAATTTCCTAACCAAATCTTTCGTTGATATTGCGAGATGTTTTAGCTGCTTTACGCCTCTTTTTAGTAGTTGAATAGCAAAATTTCTCGAATGTCGCGCTTTGACAGTTCCATTTCAGATGATTGTAACAACCGTGAAAAAATATCAATGTTAATTTATTGATGCATTTGGGCAATTCTATTATCAACAATTGGTAAAAAATAAACACTTAAAAATTCAAAACTCTTCAAACATCCGGCACAAATTCTTCATGGTTCAAAACGTTGATTACTTTTTACTCAACCTGATATAACTTATGTTTTCGTAAAGCTACCTCATGAAATTTATCGTTATTGCGAGAATAATTGTATCAACGATTCATAAAGTCTCTGTGAACCATGTGACTCATATATTAAAAAAGGATTTGTACCGAGAGAAAATACTACCAATGGAAATATCTGAGAGCAGTATATTATATACTTAGTTACGATATTTGACAAGGTACCATATTTTTGATGGAGAAGAGAAATTGGTCGATAAAACTCTTATAAAGAGAAGAGGCAAATTATCTCAGATCACATCTAGCCGACATTTTCAGTTATTTCTTTCATTGAATGGAATGCTTTACTCTACGAAATACTTTAAACACTATTGCAAACTATACCAGAAAATATCTTCTTGACTGTTGAAATATTTTTCAGATACACTGTCTAAATAAACGTAATATCGATTAGACTACATCAACATTATTCAGCGCCTTATTACACTGGTCGACAAGTATTTGTCATCAATCATATATCAAGGTGTACCTAGAATAGTTTTTAATGCTGACTTCAAATATACAATTTGTTTTTTGACATCACGTATAGTTTGTAAGATGAGAAAGTCATTTGGTTTTAGCACACGCATCATAGAGAAATTTCAATTAAAATTAGTGACGTGTATACATCATGGAAATATACGTCTAAAATAAACTACATTATTCATTGTTACATAGTTCAGATGTAATATTTCATCATCTTAAATTAACCAATCAAGTTTTGTTTGATGAAATAGGTATTTCAACATCTCAAATTGTCCAGTTATAGTTGCTCTGATGAAATATTTCTTCATCTCAAATTCAATATAACTATAATTGTTTTATCTAGTTCCCGACTTCTTTTCTGTGTTAACAATGTCAAGACAGTGCAGAAATTGTTGTGATGTATTTTGTCATGCCTGTGGACAATTTATTGCCAACGCTCAAAAACTTACAATAACACCAGAGATCAAGAAGATTTATAAGCTATACTTTGACTGTCCTTTTAGAGATCAGGACAAATTATGGGCACCACATATTATCTGCTTAGCTTGCTCAAATGGCTTATGTGACTGGTCCATTAAGATGAAGAATTCCATGCCTTTTGCCATTCTAATGATAAGGAGGGAGCCGAAAGACCATTTTAATGACTGTTGTTCTTGCAAAGTAAATGTCACAGGATATTCTATGCGTAATAAAGACAAAATTGTGTATCCCACTTTGGATTCTGCAATGAGACATATGCCTCATAATGGAAGTCTGCCAATTCCAGTTCCACCAGATGATGGTATTGAAACATCATATGATGATGCTGACTGTCACGATAGTGCTGCTGTGGATGATTACGTGGCTGATGACGATAGCTTTGAACCTGAGGAAAGTTTCCCAAGCTCAACTGAATGACCTTGTTAGAGACCTATCCCTCTCAAAAGATAAAACAGAACTGTTGCATGAAGACTGAAGAAGTATCTGATAGAACACGGTTATCGAATAACTTATTTGCAGCAGAGAAATGTGGTTCTACAAACGTGATTTTCTATTGAGGACTCCCTTTACTTTTGCAGTAACATCGATTGGCTTTTCGAACGTATATGACAAAGCCATGATCCTGCAGAGTGGCATTTATTTATTGACTCTTCAAAATAAAGTTTAAAAGCTGTACTTCTCCATAATGGTAATTTGAAGCACTCCATTCCTATTGCACACTCCACTCCTTTCATCTTCATGAATTATATGAGAATATGGAACTTTTACTTCATGCCGTTGCCTATGAAAGGTATTCATGGAAAATATGCGGAGATTTGAAAATCATTGGAATGTCAATTGGAAGGCAGTCAGGTTTCACAAAATACTGTTGCTTCTTGTGTCTATGGGATACTCGGGCAACTGACAGATATTATTAGGAATCAAACTGGCAAACAAGAACATCAGGACTGTTCAGCATCATGAATACAACTCTTGTAGATCCATGTAATGTCCTAGTGCCCCCTTTGCATATAAAACTTAGACTGATGAAACTGTTTGTAATGACACCAGGGAAGAAGAATGGCAGAGGGTTTGAGTATATTATAGAAAACTTACCGAAAAGTCACTCAGGCGAAGTTGAAAGAGAGTATCTTTGTCGAGCCCCAAATTAGAGAAGTACTCAAAGATATCAACTTCAAGACGACACTGAATGAACTGGAATTGCCTGCCTGAAATGTTTTCAATAGTATGTGTAACAATTTCTTAGGCAACAAAGGATGCAAAGGACCACAAGGATGGCCTGAAGAGTCTTCTGAAATGTTACTCAGTAATGGGTTGTCGTATGCCACCGAAAGTTCACTTCTTGATCTCCCACCTAGATTTCTCCGCAGATAACCTTTGAGTAGTCTCTGATGAAAATAGTGGTGAGCAATTCATATATATCTCAATAACCAAATACCTCAGAGAGTAAGGACACTAACCCAAAATTTAGTGCTCGTTCAACCATATTACATGTAAAGGTAAAACAATGCAAGAAACAGATAATATTCACATACCGACACCAAATTGCAGCTGCCATTCCCATGGCTAGAATGACAAACAGAAGCAATGGAACTAATACAGACACTAGGATATTCTTGCTTGTTTTCTCTGGAAGTAAAAGAAAAGTATGGCTTATATACACATATTTACACATATATGTGCATCAACATATATGTACAAACACAAAAATGCATGCATATATATATATATACATATATACAAACACACACACACAGACATACATACATACAGTCACCTGAGTATTATACTTGATGTACTGGAGCTCTCTCGGTTACAACAGCGAGGGTTCCAACTGATTCGATCAACTTAACATCCTGCTCGCGAAATTAACGTGCAAGTGGCTGAGCACTCCGCGGAGACGTGTATACTTAACGCAGTTTTCGGTGAGATTCAGCGTGACATAGAATGTGACAGGGGTAGCCCTTTGAATTATAAGTACTACTCATTTTTGCCTGATATAGAAACTGGACCAACATGAAATGAAGTGTTCTATGAAGGGCTTGTGAAAGTGTATACACACATCCACTTCTACCTTGTTTTTTTCCTCTTAACTCAGTATGGCTTATCGATCACCACTAACATTAATGAGATTTGTACATTCAAACAAATTAATATACAGTTTTAATTTTAATGACTGCTATGACCATTTCAACTTGTACCTGTTCTCCTAATTCATAATGCTAAATTTATCTGTTTTGAAGATTTAAATTTGTCAACATTGAAACTTTTAAAGATATATTCTAATTCATAATATTAAACTTTTACCACTGATAAACAAAAATATTTTTGAAACTAGTTTGGTATATATGGAAATAAATGTATTTTAAACAATTACGGTTTTTTCAAATTTAGGTGCATTTTCAACAACAAATTTGCCTAATATATATATAGACACATATTCTTTTGTTTATATGTAGGGAAGTAAATATGCGAGCTAGCATGGTCTCTCCCCACCCCTCTCCAAAACCGACATGTAAAAAATACATTTCTATCAACAACATTCCAAAACTAAACTTATATTTTTTCCTCTCTTTTATAATCACCTTTTACAAAAAAACATGTATCTTACACCTCATTAACACGATCACTTCCAGACACACACCTAAAGTCATCTTTAACATAGAAAATTACCGAAGTTCTCTTTACAAAGAATTTGAAAAACATTGACCACTATCATTTTTAACAAATGTCAGCTATTCAAATGGCATTAACGGGAGGCCTTAATAAAACACTCTTTAAACACCCACCACCTCCCAACTCTATTACCAATCATCTTGTTTTTACCATTCACCAATGTCTTTGAGCTCTGGTTCATCAACATTCCTTACTCCCACTCTTATTAAAAAACCCCAAACCCATCCCATACATACCCAAATTTCTTATATACAGAATTGCACAACACAACCTAAGATCAGTTGACAACCGCCACAGACAAATGCGAGAAAATTTTTGTGTAAAGTTAACAAGAAAGGCTTTAAAAAATCTTCCCACCAAAGTTAATAGAGAACTTACTAGATCTATAAACCAAATTGTATAATTATATTATTAGAACATTAAATTAATTAGAACTACCAGTAAAGTCATCCTATTTTCAAATATGCCTAACTGCACTGAGGTTTTCACACACACACACACACACACACACCACACACAACACACACACACATATATATATATATATATATACATTTAAATATATGTGTGGTGTGTGTGTTTTGCGAGTATGTATGCATGCTTATATAAATGTGTATGCGTGTTTGTGTTTATGTGTGCATGCATAATATATACATCCATACATATATGTATAAGGTAATTTAACCAGGAATGTTTCTGTTGTAAAAGCTCCCCGATAGACATGATATCATTTCAATAAAATTATAGCTAAAATATTTATTTCTTACAACATACCTTTCCTGCAGTAATCGTATCGTTTAATGCGATTATAGTATTACATTTTAATTGCCAAATCATCCTCCAAAAGTCTGTCAGTGTACTTTGTGTAGGACCTATTTAAATAAAAGAAGTATAAAATAAAACCCAAAAGAAATTTCAAGAAATATTATAATATTCCCTGCATTCTGTTCATATCTAACCCTGTTTGTTGTCATTTGTACTAATCTGGTTGGCACTGTCCTGTACGTTCTGTTTCCCACAGTCAATAAGCTCTAAAACTTCAACTACGAGCCATGAGATTTGCCTTTCAGAGTCTAACATTATAAGTAATTTCCATTGGAAAATAGAGCTATGTTCGATAATTATAGATGTCAATGATATATAAGATATATCATATATGAATATTCTTCAAAGAACAACTAAATGATAAACTAGAGTTCATTTTTTCTTTTGCATGCGATTTCAGTTTGCATCCGACGTTTCAACATTGAGTTTGTGCGTATGAGTAGATACGTATACGTTTGTGAGTAGACAGACGTATATCTGAGTATGTGTGCGTATATTAGTGTTTGTGTGTGCCTCTCTGTGTGTGAGCATAATTGTGTATGTGCAAGTGAAATTTTTCTCTGCCCTCCCGCCATTTGCCTGTCTTATTTTTCTTGCTCCACTTTTGTTTGATGTTTTCTTTCTCATCCTTGCCTGTCTGATGCCTCGTCCCGTAAATCTTCACTTCATCGCTCCTTGCACTAATAAAACTTTTCTCTGTCTCCGTTCTTTCTAAGGTTGCATTTTAGCAGGACAGAAAATGTAATGCACACACAGACACACACACGTACGCGTGCTCACACACACACACGTGGCATACATACCACGTATACAGAGAAACGATATAAACATGTAGTACAGTAAATTATACAACGGAGTTCCCAATATAAACGAGGGAAATCCATGATAGAGAACATGAAAGTTCTTTGTTAGAGCGGATGTTTTCTGTACAGATGAAAGTAAATATCTAGAAATATAAATCAGGTACCGGTCTTTGGTAACCATTTATGGAGTATTCGTCTTTAGTTACACCTCTAATGACTATGGTATATATAGAAATGGAATACAAAGTAAAACCTGGAAAATATTATTTCATTTATTTTATTAATTATTTCTACAGAAATCATAGCCAGCATTGATTTTTTTTGCTACAAATTTTTGTACCGAGATGTCAGATGTAATCAATGAGATCGGAGACAAAAATGGGTAATGAGTATATATACTATATTTAGGAAGTTTTCGCACTTTCATCAGCAGACATTTAACCCACTCTTGCCTCCGAACACACTGTTTATATATCCACCGCATACCAAAGTGTTAAGTAATCAGATATACCAATGTACACATCAAACGCATTCCTGGGGATGGTATGTAAGCATTAATGACTTGTAGGTAGTAGTTTTCGATATGCAACCATAATATACGTTAAGGTAAAAGTAAAGAGCACAGCTAAGGCAGAAGACATGGTGTTGACTCATAAAAACAGTTAATATACTTTATACTCTAACTAACGTTTATTGTTCATTATGGTGCATGACGAAATTCCACGTGCCTACAAATCATTATTATTTCATTTATTGAAAGGCCTAAAGAAATTAGGATTCGCACAAAACTTTCAATATGATTATTTTCTTTATCAAATAATTTATAATACATACCTTGACAAGCAATATAACGCTGGTTCTGAAACAAAGCAAAATTTTTAAAAGATTAATAAACATGTCATTCATTCAAGTATTAATAGCAAAGAATGAAATAGGAAATTTAATTCACTCTCGAGCTTCCATCTTTGTTAATGGTTATGGTTTCTTATCATTTCTTGTTATAGTAAATCTTACTTTGTTAATATTATTGTTGCTGTAACTCATCTTTAGTGCTACATTGAAATGTGAGCATTGATGATTATAAAATTAACAGAGAATCCAACGAAACATCGTCATCTAGTATATATAAATCGCAGTATGTGTGTGTGAGTTTTCCATACTTTTTAATCTTTTTTATAAAAGTGAAACGATTTTTCCTATTTATTTATTTCCACTATCCACCTATATAAATCACAATATGTGTGTGTATAATGACTAACGCTTACATTTCCACAATTTTCATCCGATTTTCACCAAACTTTGCACACACATTACTTATGTTCCAACGATCATCATGCACTATTACGCGTAATTGGACGTAAATGGACATAGTGGAAGCATTTTGTCTAATTATTTCCCTTGTCTACATACGACAGTGATTCAGTTGAGTAGGAACACTGTACACGATAAATATCCAATACCAAACTATCTTAATCTACATAATTAAGGTGCAGTAAACTTTGGCACGCTTACCTTTACCTATTCTGAGTTTGCACACACATTACTTATGTCCCAATGATGGTCATGCACTATAGCATTTTACCCAGAGCTCCAGCGTAATTGGACGTAAAGGGACATAGACTTTTTGTATGGAGAGTTTTCTATCTTTTTTTCATCTTTTTATAAAAGTGGAAGCATTTTGTCTAATTATTTCCCTTGTCTACTAAAAAAATTGCAAACTCACTTTTGTGAGGTTGCGAATCAGTACTTAGTATTACGAACAAGTTAGGTTATGAAATATGATAAACACTCTCTACATTTCTTAAAACTACAGAATGATTTTCAAATATTTAAATAGGGAAGAGATGCAATGGCCACATATATGCAGCATCAAAACCAAGACGAGCACAGATTACAGAAAAGAATATGTTATGCTAACGCATAAGAAGATTGAAAGAAATATTTTTGATATACATTGATGAAATTTGCATTGATGTAATCTGAGGAAGATATCTCGTCAGGCTGAAGTTTCACACGTGAATGGTCGTCTGAAATATGCAACGAAGAAATATATATATACTAATTAGCAAATAGTAGTTATATGAGCAAGAAATAGAAATCAACAACATCTAAAAGCCAGAAAATATATTGCTTGCTTAAATTAGTATTTAAAAAATTATCAAAGAGAAAAAAACTTTAAACAAGCATTATGAATGTCACATTAAGGAAAAAAGAGAAGCATGTGAATTTGCATGAGAGAGAACATAACAAGAAATTATGCACTGAGTCAACATTCCAAATCCTGCTCAATTTAAATCATTCAGTATTCATTTATTTGAACTCTATTCTATTACAAACAAGGTGCATTGAATCACTTTTATACAAATGTAGAAACTATTGACTCATCTCATGGTATTTTTTCCTTTATTTCAAGGACTCACTTAGCATAAGTTTCCTGATTCATGGAGGGTACAAAACTATTTGATAGAAACATTTAAATATTGCTTATAGGGATTTCGCACTAATCCATTTTCTTTCAATTTCTATTGTTGTTATAGAGGAAAGGTTATACTTATTTCTCTGCATATCATGACATAGCAACTTTACTCGGTTCTCATATTGATTAAATAAATAAGAAATAAATAACTGAAATAGTCTAGATTAGGTAATTACACGCAGCATAGGAGTGTGGTATAATAAACAGCTGTACTGATTTTTTTCAAAATTGTTTCTATTGATTTTTCAGGTACTTTGAAATTTCCACGTTAAAATTATTCAGAGTTCTCATCAATGTTCACTGCAGCTATCTGTATCAGCATCAATGTAGTTAGAGGAGAGAATATTTTTCGAGTTGAAAGAAAAGTTACAATATTCAAGACATAAAAAAGGCATACATTTCATTTCATTTGTTTTAATTTGTATAGTGAGTATGAGGCCTTAAAATATATGAAAGAAATCAGTATTTACATGGAAGTATAAAGTTATGCAAATTCTTCCTTGTATTCTCAGGTTTAGTTGCTTCAGTATAAGGCATTGGTAAGGTCTGTGGCAACCTCTACGAACATATGAAAATGAAAGTCGTACAGTTTTAACAACAACATAAATAATGTTATTATCAGTGACACATAAGGCGGCGATCTGGAAGAATCGTTAGCACGCTGGACAAAATGCTTAGCGGTAGTTTTCCCATCGCTACGTTCTGAGTTCAAATTCCGCTGAAGTCGACTTTGCCTTTCATCCTTTCGGGGTCGATAAATTAAGTACCAGTTGAGAACTTGGGTCGATATAATCGACTTACTCCTCCCCAAAAATCTCAGGACCTGTGTCTTTAGCAGAAATGATTATTAGTGACACATTATCAAGAATCTAGTAAATAACAGGAATTAATAACGCATTACTAACAAAATAATCAGTGAAAAGTTATTAACGATATATTTAGTGACACAATGATTTCTGACCTGAACACAAGAGCAATAGTTTTGAGGGGAGTGGATAAGTTGATATTGTAGTTCCCAGTATTTGATTGCTGTTATATTTTATCGACCCCTAAAAGATAAAGAGTGTCCTCGAAAGGATTTGAACTAAGAAAATAATGAAAGAACAGAAAACAGTTTTACCACACACTCTAACGATTCGGCCGGTTACCGGCAATGTGACACAGTAGCGATAAATTTAGTGAGAAAATACTAACAAAAGGGCCGATTACTAACAACTCAGTAAATATTAGAGTTCTATCAACACAACACTAGAAATAAAATTAGTGAAACGTTAACAACATATTTTGTGAAATACTATTAACTATGCAGTAAATGATTCTATAGTAATAATATTATTATAGTATTAACAATGCATTAAATGACACCTAACAACACAATAGTAAATAGGGCAGTACTAATAATTGGCAAGTATTAATTTTATTTAGTGACAGGCTACTGTCAAACAGTGATATGGTTGTACAACAAAGTAATGAGAGACTATTGTCATTACTATGTAACACTCTACTAATAATAATGTCATTAACAGTTAGCTAATATTGCTATCTAACTTATTTACTTCTACCATGTTAATGTTAAAATTTCTCATCTTGGTATTAACATTTTAAACAGTGCTAGGTTAAACATAGCTCATATATGACATTGTACTAACTCGGTTTTTAAAAATAATACACAACTAGAAGAAATGAAGTATCACATCTCTCGGATATATTGATACGTTAAATTTATACTGACACTAATAAGAATAGTGCTTCAGTATTAATAATATATGAGATTACGAATAAACAAAATGTTTGAAAATATTCATAAAAGGCAGTCACTGACCAAGAATTCATCATTATATGGTTCCACTTCCTGTTTCTTCTGAGCAACATAATTCAGTAGATATGAGTGAGACGAGGAACTGTCTTTGTTGATGTATACACCTTCGCTTTCCTTCATCTGTATATCCTCATAGATATGTGCTATGAATAATGATAATAAATATTAATAGGAAAAAATGCGCATATACACAAATATTAATAGTTACTAAAAAGTATAAATACGCACTCTTCCAGAAATATACACATATATATCTCCTGCCCAATTCAAGATCACAACATACATGTACACTGCAACATAATTTCTTTTCCTCAACAGGCCCTGCCCTATTTAACATTGTCCCGAGGGAGATCAAAGAGGAAAAGGATCCCATCAACTTTAAACAGAGTCTGGATAGATTCCTTCAAAGAATACCAGATAAGCCACCCATAATTGGATACAACTCACCCAACAAGAACTCACTACTTGAACAAAACTTGACTTAAAACAAAACTTGACTTAAACAGGATTCGAATAATCCTATCAGGTGGTGCTATTAAGTTAGACATGGCCTGGACCAATCTTTGGTCGAAACATATCTAAGTTTATCTAAGTTCTAAGTTCATATAGACTCACTTAAAGTGTTATGTGTGTGTGTTGTCTGTGTGTATGTGCTTGTGTGTGCGAATATGTGTGCGTGCGAGTATATGTGTCTGTGTCTGCATGTATTATGTGTGTGTGTGCGTGCGTGTGTGTGTGTGTGTGTGTGTGTGTGTGTGTATGTATTAATCAAAATACCACATTCATAGAAATTTTACTTGACTTCACATTCTCGCTTTAAATATTAGAAAACCACAATTGTATTTTATCCTTACATTTAATTTCTTTGTTTTCCATTCTCGTTCATTAGCTTAATTTCCTATTTTTCACTCAATGCTTTCTGCATTGTCTTTTATCTGTTAGGTAATAATTGCGATACTTACCACCAAAGATTTGCACGACATTCACTTTTTCCCATTTCTTACCCGTAATGTTTTCTCAACATACTAGACATAGCAGTTGAACTCCTATCAAATGAATTTTCTTCGTAGATCGAAAACATTTAATTTCCCTCGGCCCTTATCATAACGACTTAAACTTATTGTTGATAGAATACTTCTGTATACATAATGTTATTTTTCATATGATACATATTTTAAAATAAGTTGTCTTTCTCTTTAAAAGTAACATAATCCATATCTTTTTAAGCATTCAGTCACTTGCTCATAACCATCGGAAATCAAATTAAATTATCATCAATATAAAATATTCCGAGTTTCCGATTAGCTTTTAACAATAGAAATTAAAAGTATTCAGTAACTTGTGAATTCGAATATTGGTTAACAGAAGTATTTGTAGGTAAAAATCACAAAATGTTACAAATATGGGCTCATGATACGAGAACATTTTTTGATGTCCTTCGTTATTTATAGCGATGTCATTGTTTGTTTCTTCTCGAGACATACATGTCTCATAAGGGTTGGTTTGCAAGTTTCATTGGCGTATAGTTTCCCCACCTGGACGGGACGCCTGTCCGTCGCAGGTGAGTGCTTGATGGAGGAGGAAAGGGTGAGAAAAAGTTGTGGCGAAAGAGTCAACAGAAGTTCGCCATTGCCGGAGCCACACAGAACTTATGTATTTTGTTGATAAACACACACATCGCTCGGCCTGAGGTTTGAACCCACGATCCTTCGACTGAGAGTCCGCTGCTCTAGCCACTAGGCTATTTTCCTCCACATAACCATGTTTTCCAGAAATGAAGAAGCAAATATGTAATGGATCAGATGTCGTCTAAAACTAATCACAGCTGAAAAATAACTAAATATTCAGGTTAACAATAGGTACTATATAGCAGTGTCAGAGGTGAATCTCGTTGGGTTAAATATGCTGATTTATATCCTTCTGTCCAATATCTTATATACTCGAACTGCAGTACGTTTACTTCAACGCCGATGGTGATGTTGAATACATTCAAAGCAAGAATGACAGGTCTACTGAGATTCACAGAGTTCACCAAATAGTTCAACAGTGCATAATATAAATTTAACTTAAATATAGTACATACACATAATCAATATACACGATAAAGTAAACATGTTACTGTACAATAAAATAAATATCAATACACGTTGTCGTCAACAAAGCATGATCGCGCTATGAGCAATTGTAGCCTTCTTAGAGTTTTTTAAATAAATATTTGTCAACATTTTCAGTTCGTACACATCCTATAAAGACTCAATTCCTTTTGTTTGCCATGTGGCAAATGTAGTGAAAGTATGTTTGAAGAAATAGTGAGAGAGAATAAACCTACCTGTATCATCAGGAATGGCTTGTGAATACATATTTTCCGATGTTTTGCGAATTCTCTTACCACGTTTTGCAGTTGCTTTTTTTCCTATATAAGTATAGATTTATTCATGAACTACTAATGCGTAACTATCAGTGTGACTGTCTGATTAAACCAAATAGTTAAATATCATATAGTTATAAGTTACAAGTAGCATATAGTGTACTATTAATATTGATATATCTCACGTAAATCTATATTGATAGATTAAAATAATTAACAAGAGAACACCAAAGTCTTCATCTTCATACGGGAAATCAGCTGTGTGACACATTACTTCGAATTTAATACTCTTTTATTTATATCATGAATTTCACGACTGATATATCATTGCCAACAGAAAAAAAACTTATTTCTTCATTTTTACAAGGATTAAATTTTCATCCTATATGAAATACCGTTATCTTAAATATTATTAAATACATAGCGTGGCGCAACTATATTGTCATTGTTTTCATCCCTCTATTTTCTGAATTCATTCAGTTACCAATAGATATGAGCTTGATTTTCATTGCATCTAGGTTGATAAAATGAATGTTAAACAATTCTATTTTAGTTTTGGAGATGATTCCAACATGCTACACCTATGTCATGTCAGGTTATATCACGGTGCCAATGTAATGAACTACAATTATTAGTAAAAAGTTTCAAGATTGTAAGGCGGAGATTAGACAGAATCGTTATCACGCCGGGCAAAATGTGTTGCAGAATTTTGTCCATATTTACATTATAAGTTCAATTTCAACTGTGGTTATCTTTGCATTTAATCTTCTTGGGGTCGATGAAATAAGTGCCAGTAATGCTGTCCTTGTACCAACATTCGAAACACGTATATGTCAAGATCGTGTACACATACGCACGCGCAAGCATACACTCAAATATATATCCTTAATGCTTCCGATTTAACATCTCACATGCGTTTTATATTTCTGGATAAAGACTCTTAGCTGCCGATGCTTAATGATTTATCATAATATCAGGCTGAATAAAAAGTAAGCAACATTTTGAAACATGAAATTCATTAGTATATATTTCAACAATGCGGAAGTACCATTACAATCAACACATTTTTTGCCAATGAGTTACACGTTTGTTTATTCCGGTAACATAAAAATCTGGAGTTCAGGTGCTAATGAAATCTTTCAGCATCGTTTTGCTTTTTGAATGCCTTCTCTCGCAGGAAACCATCAAGGTGACTGAAAAAGTGGTAGTCAGTAGGAGAAAAGTCTGGGGAATAAGCTGAGTGTGGAAGAACTTTGTAGCCAAGTTCCCTCAATTTCTGGAGTGTCGTTAGTGAAACGTATGGTCGAGCATTGTTATGAAGAATGATCAGCCCTTTTCTGTTGCCCCGTCTGGGACAGAGGAGTAGCAGTTTTCCGTTCATTTTGGTAATTTCATGGCAATATGTTTCTACAGTAATGGTTTTTCCGGGTTTTAAGAAGTTATATTGGATGAGTCCAGCAGTACACCTTTAAACAGTCACCATGACCTTTTTGAAGAAATCGGGACTATGGAAGGTTTCCGTTGCTTCATTTTGGTCCAACTACTGCGAAGAACGTTTTCTTTTATTGCACAGTATCGACTTTTCATCGCAAGTTAGAATACGGTCGAGAAACAGATCGGTCACGTTAGGTAGGAGAGGCGACGAGCAAATTTCATATCTGAGCATTTTCCGATTTTCATTCAAATTGTGTGGTACCCATTTGTTGAGCCTTTTTGATGCTTTGATCGCACTTGCAGGCAGTTTTCTGGCTAGCCTGAAGTTCTTTTCCCAGTTTTCGAGTGGTTTTACGTGGATCTTACTCAATAACGATCTTTAATTGACCGTCATCGATAACTGATGAGCGTCCACCATGTTCGCGATCTTCAAGGCCCAGGTCTCACTCCGAAATCGTTTAAAACATTTTGGAGCTGACCAATCACAGGTAATTTCCTAACCAAATCTTTCGTTGATATTGCGAGCTGTTTTAGCTGCTTTACGCCCTTTTTTGTAGTTGAAAAGCAAAATTTCTCGAATATCGCGCTTTGACAGTTCCATTTCAGATGATTGTAACAACAGTGAAAAAATATCAATATTAATTTATTAAGGCATTTGGGCAATTCTATTATCAAACAATTGGTAAAAAAATAAACACTTAAAAATTCAAAACTCTTCAAAAATCCGGCACAAATTCTTCATGGTTCAAAATGTTGATTACATTTTACTCAACCTGATATAACTTATGTTTTCGTAAAGCTATCTCATGAAATTTATCGTTATTGCGAGAATAATTGTAACAACGATTCATAAAGTATCTGTGAACCATGTGACTTATATATTAAAAAAGGATTTGTAGCGAGAGAAAATATTACCAATGGAAATAACTGAGAGCAGTATATTATATGCTTAGTTACGATATTTGACAAGGTACCATATTTTTGATGGAGAAGAGAAATTGGTCGATAAAACTCTTATAAAGAGAAGAGGCAAATTATCTCAGATCACATCTAGCCGACATTTTCAGTTATTCTTTCATTGAATGGAATGCTTTACTCTACGAAATACTTTAAACACTATTGCAAACTATACCAGAAAATATCTTCTTGACCGTTGAAATATTTTTCAGATACACTGTCTAAATAAACGTAATATCGATTAGATTACATCGACATTATTCAGCGCCTTATTACACTGGTCGACAAGTATTTTTCATCAAGCATATATCAAGGTGTACCTAGAATAGTTTTTAATGCTGACTTCAAATATACAATTTGTTTTTTGACATCACGTATAGTTTGTAAGATGAGAAAGTCATTTGGTTTTAGCTCACGCATCATAGAGAAATTTCAATTAAAATTAGTGACGTGTATACATCATGGAAGTATACGTTTAAAATAAACTACATTATTCATTGTTACATAGTTCAGATGTAATATTTCATCATCTTAAATTAACCAATAAAGTTTTGTTTGATAAAATAGGTATTTCAACATCTCAAATTGTCCAGTCATAGTTGGTCTGATGAAATATTTCTTCATCTCAAATTCAACATAACTATAATTGTTTGTATCTATTTCCCGACTTCTTTTCTGTGTTAACAATGTCAAGACAGTGCAGAAATTGTCGTGATGTATTTTGTCATGCCTGTGGACAATTTATTGCCAACGCTCAAAAACTTACAATAACACCAGAGATCAAGAAGATTTATAAGCTATACTTTGACTGTCCTTTTAGAGATCAGGACAAATTATGGGCACCACATATTATCTGCTTAGCTTGCTCAAATGGCTTATGTGACTGGTCCATTAAGATGAAGAATTCCATGCCTTTTGCCATTCTAATGATAAGGAGGGAGCCGAAAGACCATTTTAATGACTGATGTTCTTGCAAAGTAAATGTCACAGGATATTCTATGCGTAATAAAGACAAAATTGTGTATCCCACTTTGGATTCTGCAATGAGACATATGCCTCATAATGGAAGTCTGCCAATTCCAGTTCCACCAGATGATGGTATTGAAACATCATATGATTATGCTGACTGTCACGATAGTGCTGCTGTGGATGATTACGTGGCTGATGACGATAGCTTTGAACCTGAGGAAAGTTTCCCAAGCTCAACTGAATGACCTTGTTAGAGACCTATCCCTCTCAAAAGATAAAACAGAACTTTTGCATGAAGACTGAAGGAGAAGTATCTGATAGAACACGGTTATCGAATAACTTATTTGCAACAGAGAAATGTGGTTCTACAAACGTGATTTTCTATTGAGGACTTCCTTTACTTTTGCAGTAACATCGATTGGCTTTTCGAACGTATATGACAAAGCCATGATCCTGCAGAGTGGCATTTATTTATTGACTCTTCAAAATAAAGTTTAAAAGCTGTACTTCTCCATAATGGTAATTTGAAGCACTCCATTCCTATTGCACACTCCACTCCTTTCATCTTCATGAATTATATGAGAATATGGAACTTTTACTTCATGCCGTTGCCTATGAAAGGTATTCATGGAAAATATGTGGAGATTTGAAAGCCATTGGAATGTAAATTGGAAAGCAGTCAGGTTTCACAAAATACTGTTGTTTCTTGTGTCTATGGGATACTCGGGAAACTGACAGATATTATTAGGAATCAAACTGGCAAACAAGAACATCAGGACTGTCCAGCATCATGAATACAACTCTTGTAGATCCATGTAATGTGCTAGTGCCCCCTTGGCACATAAAACTTGGACTGATGAAACTGTTTGTAATGACACCAGGGAAGAAGAATGGCAGAGGGTTTGAGTATATTATAGAAAACTTACCGAAAATCACTCAGGCGAAGTTGAAAGAGAGTATCTTTGTCGAGCCCCAAATTAGAGAAGTACTCAAAGATATCAACTTCAAGACGACACTGAATGAACTGGAATTGCCTGCCTGAAATGTTTTCAATAGTATGTGTAACAATTTCTTAGGCAACAAAGGATGCAAAGGACCACAAGGATGGCCTGAAGAGTCTTCTGAAATGTTACTCAGTAATGGGTTGTCGTATGCCACCGAAAGTTCACTTCTTGATCTCCCACCTAGATTTCTCCGCAGATAACCTTTGAGTAGTCTCTGATGAAAATAGTGGTGAGCAATTCATATATATCTCAATAACCAAATACCTCAGAGAGTAAGGACACTAACCCAAAATTTAGTGCTCGTTCAACCATATTACATGTAAAGGTAAAACAATGCAAGAAACAGATACATATTCACATACCGACACCAAATTGCAGCTGCCATTCCCATGGCTAGAATGACAAACAGAAGCAATGGAACTAATACAGACACTAGGATATTCTTGCTTGTTTTCTCTGGAAAGTAAAAGAAAATGTATGGCTTATATACACATATTTACACATATATGTGCATCAACATATATGTACAAACACAAAAATGCATGCATATATATATATATACATATATACAAACACACACACACAGACATACATACATACAGTCACCTGAGTATTATACTTGATGTACTGGAGCTCTCTCGGTTACAACAGCGAGGGTTCCAACTGATTCGATCAACTTAACATCCTGCTCGCGAAATTAACGTGCAAGTGGCTGAGCACTCCGCGGAGACGTGTATACTTAACGCAGTTTTCGGTGAGATTCAGCGTGACATAGAATGTGACAGGGGTAGCCCTTTGAATTATAAGTACTACTCATTTTTGCCTGATATAAATACTGAACCAACATGAAATGAAGTGTTCTATGAAGTGCTTGTGAAAGTGTATACACACATCCACTTCTACCTTGTTTTTTTCCTCTTAACTCAGTATGGCTTATCGATCACCACTAACATTAATGAGATTTGTACATTCAAACAAATTAATATATAGTTTTAATTTTAATGACTGCTATGACCATTTCAACTTGTACTTGTTCTCCTAATTCATAATGCTAAATTTATCTGTTTTGAAGATTTAAATTTGTCAACATTGAAACTTTTAAAGATATATTCTAATTCATAATATTAAACTTTTACCACTGATAAACAAAAATATTTTTGAAACTAGTTTGATATATATGGAAATAAATGTATTTTAAACAATTACGGTTTTTTCAAATTTAGGTGCATTTTGAACAACAAATTTGCCTAATATATATATAGACACATATTCTTTTTGTTTATATGTAGGGAAGTAAATATGCGAGCTAGCATGGTCTCTCCCCACCCCTCTCCAAAACCGACATGTAAAAAATACATTTCTATCAACAAACATTCCAAAACTAAACTTATATTTTTTCCTCTCTTTTATAATCACCCTTTTACAAAAAAACATGTATCTTACACCTCATTAACACGATCACTTCCAGACACACACCTAAAGTCATCTTTAACATAGAAAATTACCGAAGTTTCTCTTTACAAAGAATTTGAAAAACATTGACCATTATCATTTTTAACAAATGTCAGCTATTCAAATGGCATTAACGGGAGGCCTTAATAAAACACTCTTTAAACACCCCACCACCTCCCAACTCTATTACCAATCATCTTGTTTTTACCATTCACCAATGTCTTTGAGCTCTGGTTCATCAACATTCCTTACTCCCACTCTTATTAAAAAACCCCAAACCCATCCCATACATACCCAAATTTCTTATATACAGAATTGCACAACACAACCTAAGATCAGTTTGACAACCGCCACAGACAAATGCGAGAAAATTTTTGTGTAAAGTTAACAAGAAAGGCTTTAAAAAATCTTCCCACCAAAGTTAATAGAGAACTTACTAGATCTATAAACCAAATTGTATAATTATATTATTAGAACATTAAATTAATTAGAACTACCAGTAAAGTCATCCTATTTTCAAATATGCCTAACTGCACTGAGGTTTTCACACACACACACACACACACACACACACACACACACACACACACACACACATACACACACACATACGCACACACACACACATATATATATATATACATACGAGGGGGTGTATGAAAAATCTTGAGCCTCAAAAAACAAAACATAGTACAAGACTTCAAGGTTCAAAACTGTTCATACACCCCTCATATATATATATATAGTTATATAATATTCATCGACGAGGTAAGTAACGTTTTCTATTTAACAATATTATTTAACTTTTGAATTGTATTATGTTTGATCATTATTATTATTAATGTTGTTAAAGTACTAATTTTTATATATAATTCCTTGGTAATTATTAGTTGCTATATGTATATCTATTTATTTATTATGTTTATTACAACATTTATAATGTGATTTAGCGTATTACATATAATTTAATTTGAGAAATAGTTTTGTAAAACAATATATTATTTAATAGTTAAGGGGGTCTATCTATAACGTAGCATTGCATTTAAGTAAATAAGTTTAATATTAATTGATAATTTGGTCAACTATATAATTGAGTAAAATATCAAATCTATAGATACTACATATATATATATAACATAGTTATATAATAGGTGTGTATATATTTGAACCATTTTCTATTTATAATTCTAATATTTATAGCTTGTACTAGCATTATGTATATCACTTAACATGAAATTTTGTTAGTATACGTTACTTAATGATAATAAGATTTAACTTAGATGATTATTAAATAAATAACTTAATTAATAGATAATTTAATTTAATGTATATAGTTTAAATTATAGTATTTTAGTTTTCACTTAATGTTTATTTTGTATTTTATATATATATATTTATTTGTTTTAAATAATCTAATTAATTGCATTTTATTTTCTAGTAATGATATATTATAGTTTTTTTATATATGTTAAAATTTTATTTTTAAAGATATGATATATATTTATACCACTTTTTCTCTTTTTTATTTATACATGAATATATTTGTGCAGCAATTTCCTATTTTAAAAGTTTGTATATGTATATCTATAAATTTATTTAATTAATTATTTTATTGTTTTGATCTTTAACCTGAAGAGTGACTATATTTACATTGAATTGATTTTACTGTTATCATATCTTAAATATAGCCACGAATCACGTATAGTTATTCTACCAAATACATACATTTTATTTATTATTTTACACATTACTTAATTATTGGTATATGTTTTATCTTATGTTTAATTTTTCTATACGATGTAATTTTTTCTAAATGGCATAATTGAACTTTTTCATTGTTAAGTTGATAAAAGGTGTTTTTCTCTAATCTATATATATATATATATATATATATATATATATATATATATATATATATATATATATATAATATCATATTATATTTTGTGAAATCTGATTTAGTGTCTCAAAATTGACATTTTCCCTGTAAGTTCGGAATAATATTCCCTCATATTATTATTATTATTATTATTATTCTTATTATTATTATTATTATTATTATTATTATTATTATTATTATTATTAATATTATTATTATTATCATTATTATTATAATATATATATATATATATATATATATATATATATATACATATATATTCATATACACTTATTTACGTATAAATATACATATATATATATATATACATCGACCCCAGTGTTCAACTGGTAGTTATTTAATCGTGCTCGAAAGAATGAAAGAAAAAGTCAACCCCAGCATCGTTTGAACTCAGAATGTGTAATTGTGCAGAAAAACCGCTAAGTACTATTACCAGCGAGGAAAAGACAACGCGGACCTCGGCGACAATTTGAACTCGGAATGTAAAGACGGAAGAAATTCCGCTAAGAACTTTTGCAGGACGTCCAAATGATTCCACTAGATTTCTTACGACGGTAAATGAGATGTCTTAGTGAGAAGTAAATATATAGTGTTTAGATTAGTGCATTCGATCTTCAACGTGATTGAGGGATTCATAGTTCGATTAATTAGGAATAAAATGAACATAAACAAGATGTATTTTGGTTTCATTCGGGCGACAAGTACTACTGATCTTCTCTTTATTATGCAGCTAATGCAAAAGAAGTATTTAGTTAGTAAAATTTAAAATCCTCTACTTTGCATTTGTCACTCTAAAGAAAGATTTCAGCAGGGATTCCATTTCTTGATGTCGAGGTCGTAGCGGCCGCTTGTAAACAAATGGCTGTTGAGTGTCGTTCAAGACATGTACAAATATATATTCAGTAAGATGTGAGTTAACGAACACAATAATGAATTTAGTTTGGAGGTTGATGTTCGCCATGTCTCGGTTCTCAGCCTTTTTCTATTTACCAATGCTACATATTTTTCAAACTTTGTTCATGTATACAAACACATAAAATGTAGAGTGAAAGGAAGCTCACATACTCTGCTGGATGTGCAAAGTTAGTTTGCATGTATGACCAAAAATATGTCTTGAGAGAAAAATTGGGCATAAGAAGCATTAATGCACAGCAGAGAAAACGGAACTTGTAATGACATAGGACACGGATGAGTGACAACAACCGAATAAAGATGTGGCAAACACTAAAGTTGAATAAAACATTTGGAAGAAGACTCAGGAATATGTGGGATGAAGTAGTGAAGAGTGACTTCAAATTTTTTAACCTTACGGAGAAGATAGGAACCGAACGAGATTAATGGTGATGTGAAGTGCTAGAAGACCACTGCTCATCAAAGCAAAAATTAGATCCTATCATGCCTTACAACACAATTCATCTAACGGTCATCTTTCTGTCTATATTGCAACTGTGGTACAACTCGCTCAAGAGATGTGATATCATTTATCCCCTATTTTTCATATTGTATGGTTACGACGGTCCCTTACGAATGCCTCCTCCTCATCCCGTACTCTCTATCACTCCTCCTCCTCTTTAACCTATTTCACTTCACCTCCAGCAAACTGATATTCATATCAAATACCTTCTTTAAACATCTATGAAACTGTTGACACACAAAAGTGCAGTTAACTAAATTGCACCTTGTATCTTGAATGTACGCTCTCAACATCACTCCCTCTCTCTCTCTCTCTCTCTCACCAGCGGATGAAGCCATGTAATCACATCTTCAGCAAGATACCTATTCCTGTCTCTCTACCATACTTTCATATGCCTCAATACCGTACCCCATTTTGCTGAAGGTTCTTGCCTTGGAAAACTTGTTGACATCGCTAGTGCTGATGCAACGACAAAAGCGCTCAGTACACATTGTAAAGTGCATCCTGTTAATAAGGGCATCCTGCTGTAGAAACCCTGTCAAAGCAGACACAATAGCTTGTCGCAGCCCTCTGCGCTCGTTGGGACACCTAGAACCGCACAAACGCTACCCACATACAGAACGGATGTCAAATGGCGATGGCGATGATGATGATACCTAGTCTCATTGAAATGAAGTTTTTAACATGGATGTTATAGCCTACCCCTTAGTTCAATCGATTTCTGTTTGTCTTCTTCAAGTCTTCTCATCTACCTTATATCTATGATGTATATACACAGAGGTTGGACAAAATAATGCAAACGTCTAGTAGTATAGCATCAACATTTTGAAATATCTATAAAAATTTCAAAAAATTATTTTTCTATATTTTCTGATTTATTATTATCGTCGCATAATATATTTTGCAAAAATTGCTGTTTCTTTTCAGTTACCATTAGAAAAAGGTAACTAAAATCCATTAAAATAACAGATCTATTGGACTTTCAAAGAGGTCAAATTGTTGGTGCTCATATGACAGGTGCTAGCAAAACAAAAACAGCTGAAATGTTTGGTGTATCAAGAAGTACTATCCTGAAAGTATTGGCAGCCTTTGAGAAATGTTGAAAAAACTACTCGTCAAAACAAAACTCCGCAACCAAAACATTCAGATAGGAACTCTTGCACGAATTGTTAGAATGGATCACAAAAGTACAGTTACTACAATTACTGTAGTGATTAATGACCATATTGGGAACCCTGATTCCACAAAAAACTGTTTGCAGGGCGCTGCACAAAGCCAGATTTCACGTGAGGGCTACAATGAGAAAACGACTTCTTTCGAAATAAAACGTCACAAAGTGTTTAGAGTGGAGTAAAAAGCTACAAATTGGTCCTTAGAGCACCCTTTCCCATACTTCCGACCACCGGTGGAGTATACGTGTGGAGAGAGCCAAAAGGAGCAAGAACCATTTGACCCAGACTGCTTTCTTCAAACTGTTAAACATGGAGGAATATCTGGCAGAATTAATAGTAAAGGCTATTTAAGCATTTTATCTCATCAAATTCCTCATATGGTTGCGGAAAAGTTTCCTGAGGGAAACACAATCTTTCAGGAAGATAATGCACCAATTCACACACCTAAAGTTGTTTCTGAACGGCAGGAATAAGATTCTAGTGAAATTGAACAGTTTATCTGGTCAACAGAGTTCCCTTTATTGAGCGTTTATTGTGCATTTTATTAAAACATGTAAACAGTCGATACCTTACACTATATAATATCATCACTACAAGAAATATAGATTGTTTTAGCTTAGGAATGGACAAAATTTCCTTTGGAAACAATTCAAACTTTGTACGAGTCCATACCTCGTAGAATTGAAGCTGTAATTACTACCAAAGGCGGTCCTACCCCATATTAAGATAATTTGTTTAATATATATATATATATATATATATATATATATATATATATATATATATATATATATATATATATATATAAGTGTCTTACATAGATATGTATATATATATATATATATATATATATATATATATATATATATATATATATATATATATATATACGTAAATAATACATATATATGTATAAATACATACACATACATCCATACATATATACAGCATACATAAAAACGCATGCAACCCACATATCTCAATATGAATTCACGAAGTATTTAATGAATGAAAGTTTGGAAAGTATATTGTTTATAAACCTGTATAGTCCCCGTCTCAATTACCACGTTAATGAGATAAAGTAAGAATCAGATACAGAGATTTAAACATATTTTTATGAAATGTATTATAGTTTCGTATCATACTTTGTTGACAATAGTAGCCTTTATATCCAGCAGAACATCCATCTGAGCATTCTCCAGTTATTCTGTCGCAGTTTTCGTTGTCGATACAATGACATGTCCCTCTACAATTCTTACCAAATCTACCAGCTTCACATTCTGAAAATATTAATATAAAACACAATAGGTTAGATATTATTAGCTCCACACAATAAAAGTTATGGCTGTAAGAGTTCTCTTCTACAAATATATGTGAGACATCAATGATACGCTTTTTTATAATCTTATCTTAAAACATAACTTATGAGTTAATGTTGAAGTAGTTTTTGATAATAAATAAGAAAGTTGATTTACGCTAAGAAACACTAAATGAAATGTAGGGAATTTAAAAATGTTGGAATAAAAAGTATTGGAAATAACCTTCTTGGCAGTTGTATTCGGTGTATCCTGCATTACAGTCACCTGGACACGATCCATTTATGTGATTACATGTTGCGTGACAATGACATTTCTTTGCGCAATTGCGACCAAATTTACCGATGGGACATTCTGAAATAATAAAAAAACCTTAGCCATAGATTGCTATTATAAGAGTTTTATGGTATCTTATAGATGACTCAGTATGTCAGATATTGTTATTTCTTTTAGCATCACAGACACTAGATAGAGATGAATATATACTTGATTCCTCATTGTATTTCAACGTGGATCAATGAAATGTCACTACAGATAATAAGATGAAAGTATTCGCGTAAAATAAAATCCGATGAAATATCAAATATAGATAAGTATAGAGAACACGAGCAGACAAGCGACTTCCTTCAACAACTTTTGCATAAGTCGTCTCCCTATATCAGAAATGGTGTTCAATGGTGATAGTTTGAATGAAAGTTTGGTAAGAAGATTGCTTCCCAACCATATGGATCCGGGCTCAGTCCCACTGCATGGCAACTTGTGCATCTGTCTTCTATTATAGCGTCGGACCGACCAAAGCCTTGATAGTGGACTTGGTAGGCGGAAACTGAACGATGGCATCGAATACATGCATACATACACACACACACACACACACACAGATAAATATATATGTATATACATAAATACATGAATATATATATATATATATATATATATATTCACACACACACACACACACATATATATATATATATATATATATATATATGTGTATATATTTTAATCAAGAAGTACTGTCCTGGAAGTAATGCATCCTTTGAGAAAGTGGGAAAATCGTCGTCGAAACAAAACTCCGGAAGAGAACCAAAGATTTCAGATAGGGACTCCTACGCGAATTGTTAGAATGGATCAAGAAAGTACAGTTCCCAAAATTCCTGCAGAGCTTAAGGACCACCTTGAGAACCCTGTTTCCACAAAAACTGTTCGCTGGGAGCTGCACAAAACCGGATTTCACGGGAGTGCTTATTCAGAAAACCACTACTTTCAAAAACAAACGTCGCAAAGTGTTTAGAGTGGAGTAAAAAACTCCAGAATTGGTGCCTAGAGCATCCTTTACCTTATTTCCGCCCACCGGTCGAGTATACGTGTGGAGAGAGCAAAAAGAAGCGAGAAGCATTTGACCCAGACTACCTTCTTCCAACTGTTAAATATGGAGGAGTATCTGTGATGATCTGGGGTGGGGATGCATCGTGGAAATTCTCCGGCCCAATTGTTTCCCTTCATGGCAGAATTAATAGTGAAGGCTATTTAAGCATTTTATCTAATCAAAGTCATCCTATGGTTGCTCAACTGTTTCCTGAGAGAAACGGAATCTTTCAGAATGATAATGCACCAATTCACACAACTAAAGTTGTTACTGAATGGCAGGAAAAACATTCTAGTGAAGTTGAACAGTTCATCAGGTCACCAGAGTCCCCAGATCTCAATATTATTGAGCATTCGATGTGCATGTTATAAAAACATGCAAAGAGTCAATATCCTCCACCGTATCGATATCATCACAAGAAATGGAGATTATTTTAGCTGAGGAATGGACAAAAATTCCTTTGGAAACAATTCAAACTTTGTACGAGTCCATAACTCGTAGAATTGAAGGTGTAATTACTGTCAAAGGCGGTCCTACCCCATATTAAGATAATTTGTTTAAAAGTTCCATTATTTTATCCAACCCCTGTATTTATGTATACAAAGACACACACACACACACATACACACACACACACACATATATATATATATATATATATATATATATATGAGTGTGTTATATATAGGTATGTGTACCTATATATATATATATATATATATATATATATATATATATATATATAATAAAATATTAGGGAATAAATCCAAACTTACAGGGAAAAATCAGATTTAGGATTAAATCCAATTTTATAGTATAAATATATTATATTATATTATATTAAATTAGAGATAAAACCACTATTGGGCAAATCAAACAATTAAAAACATAAGCCAATACATAAAATTAATTAATTTATATTATTTTAAAATATCAAAAGTATTGTAAGATTAATAAATGATAAAGAATAACACTACGATCGTTTCATGGCTGTACAATTCATAATAATTCGAGTTACAGTCAATCTTCAGGTGAATTAAATATTTATCTCAGCGAGGTTTAGCAATGAACTGATATAAATATTTAATTCACATGACGATTGACTGTAACTCGAATTATTATGAATTGTACAGCAATGAAACGATCGTAGTGTTATTCTTTATCATTTATTAATCTTACAATACTTTTGATATTTAAAAATAATATAAATTAATTAATTTTATGTATTGACTTATGTTTTTCATTGTTTGATTTGCCTAATAGTGGTTTTATCTCTAATTTAATATATATATATATATATATATATATATATATATATATATATATATATATATATATACACGTATTTATATATACACACATATATATATATTTGATGGCTTCCCCGTTGTTATCGAGTATGGCCATTGCATGAAGCTTAACTGTTATTGGTGCTGTGATCGAATGTGACTTTTTAGCCCAGTTAAAAATGTACAGTCTTGTACAAAACTGTAAGCTAAAACCTTTACCGGCTCTAGTTGTAACTGGGCTTCATGTACCTTTGCATGTCATTTAAGTCCTCCTGCCGAATTACACTCTCTTCCACATGCCTGACAGATATGATTAGTATGGTGTGTAACACCACCACCAGTGGCCAGGTTGTTACTCATCTGTCTCGCTCTATGACTACGAAGATGACTCTTGAGTCCAGCTTTACTGAGGCAGGTTCTTGCACAGACACTTTATGTCAGCATCATAGTGAGACCCTTCCCATCTGGAAATGTAACAGCGATGCCTTTCCTGACATCCCTCCTTACTTTCCCATCCGCAACTCGAGATTTCTCAAAAGTAGCTGTCCCCTCATGCACAATCCTTCTCCAACTGCTACGATCAATAGCTATTCCCTCTCATGTGTCAGGAGAGATGCAAGCATCTCTTAAGGAAGCCTTCAGAAAGTCCTTATACCTCTTTTTTGGTTTATGTGGAGGTCGTTCTCCTTTAGCTAACTCTCCATAAAAGAGTCGTTTTGGCATCCTTGAATCCTTCATCCTGACTAGATGACTACACCATCTGAGCCTTTGCTTTAACACAAGAGCTTCTATACTTTCGCACCGAGAGCCTTCCAATAAATTCAAGATCACTGATGCGGTCCTCCCACTTAATGCCATAGATCCGTTTGAGACACATCTGATGGAAACGGTCTAGTTGCTTAAGGTGGTATCGATATGTGACCCACGTCTCGCATGCATAGAGAAGAGAAGGGAGCACACATGCCTTGTACACCTTTATCTTTCTGCATATGTCTCGCCGACTTCAGAGGCGCCTTTCTAGCCTTCCGAAAGTATCACTTGCTTTCCTAATTCTGTATGGAATTTCATCATCCTATTAACTATATCTATTAACAGTGCTTCCCAGGTAGACAAACTGATCAACTACATCAAGTCGTTTACCGTACACTTAGATATTTGGTACACTATACTGCTTACCAGGAGCAGGTTGGTACATGACAACAGTCTTCTTAAGACTGACAGACAATCCTAATGCAGTACAAACATCGGAAAATGCATTCAAAATGTGTTGCATATCAATCTGTGTGTGCTACAAAATCAAAATTATCTGCATACAAAAGGTCTCTTATGATAGAGGTAAATACTTTTGTCTTTGCAGCAAAGCGCCTGATATTAAATATGTTGCCAGAGGTTCGATAATGGATGTCAACACCATATCTGCAGTTTCTGAATGCAATACAGAAATCAATCGCAAAATATATGGCAAATAGTGTCAGTGCCAGAATATCCCCGTTTCACTCCATTTTGTATTGAAATGGGCTCCGACATTTTCCCTCTAACATTAACCTTACCCTTCATGTCTTCATGAAAAGACCTAATCAAAGCAAGGAACTTTGCAGGACACCCACGTTTATGGAGGAGTTTCCACAATGCTTTTCTATTAACGGTATCAAAGGCTTTTGTCAGATCAACAAAAACCTGATACAAATCTAGACCCTCTTCCACACACTTCTGAAGCTGTCTAGCTGAAAAGATCATATCAGCAGTTCCACGTCCCACATGAAAGCCAGACTGACTTTCTGGAAGAACACAGTCTGCAACGTGTTTCAACAGACGATCCAGAAGTACCCTGCATAAAACCTTTCCTACGACAGAAAGCAAAGATATTCCCTTATAGTTATCACAATCATTCCTGCTGCCCTTTCCTTTATGCAAGACCACCATTACTGTATCTCTCCAGTCCTCAGGTATAGATTCACTAGTCCATATCTTACCAAACAAAGAGTAAAATTGCCGTAGAGGTTTCTCACCACCATGCTGTAACAACTCCGCATGTATGCCATCCATACCCGCAGATTTCCCGTTATTCATCCTTGAGACAGCCACTGCAACTTCCTCCAACTTTGGTGGTTCTGCGAGTGCTGCCTTCACGGGTAATACAGGGATGAGATAGAGAACATCCTCACTAACTACAGACTGCTGCTTCAAAAGTTCATCAAAGTGTTCTTGCCACATTCGCAGAATTCCTTGTGAATCACGAAGAAGTTCTTTACCATCCCTGCTTCGAAGTGGTGTCATCAGCGAAGAACACGGTCCATAAACTTCTCGCAAGAGATCATACAACAGCTTTGTGTTATTGGAATCTGACACCACCTGTATCTCATCAGCCCTCTGAGAGAGCCTTTGCCTCAGTCGTGATTTTACATCCTTGATTTCCCTATGCAGCACTTCTCTTTCCTGTGGCTTTGCTGACAAATAGCGTGACAAAGTTCGTCTTTTATCAGCCAATAAATATTCTATATGTTCATCATTTTCTTTAAACCGATCTTGAGGCTTTCTTTGCATCAATCCCAGAACTTTCTTGCCTATATCATAAACTGACTTTTTAAGGGTCGGCCAATCCTCCCCAATATCTGCAGCATTCATTTCGTCTCGTAAAGTTCTCTTCACACTATTATACCTAAGACGATCAACATTCAGTCTTTTAGGCAGAGTAATCCCTGCAGCCTGGATTTTATGTTTTGTGACTAATTTCACTTTTGCACGTACTAGGCGGTGGTCAGTACAACACTCAGCTCCACGAAGAACACGAACACACTGCACATCTTGTCTGTCACGCACCCTAACAAAGATGTAATCCAGAAATGCCATTCTTTAGACGCATGTGGTCTTAAACTTATTCTTTTGTTGAAACATGGTATTGGTAACACACAGACGCAGTTCCTCACACATCTGCAGCTGAAGCATACCATTACTATAACACTTTCCCACCCCATGCTTTCCAGTTACAGTCCATGTGTTAAAATCCCTACCCACTCTAGCATTAAAGTCACTCAGTATGATGACTGTGCCTGCTCGAGGGATATTTCTTATAATGCCCTTCAAAGCATGGTAGAAAGAAATTTTTTTATCATCAGTATAGCACATAGTGAGCATAAACACTCACCAAGGTCACAAAATTTCCTTTAACCAAAGGAATTCTCATGGACATAAGACGCTCGTTAATTCCGACTGGGAATTCTTCCAACTTGTTCACAAGAGTATTCGTAACAGCCAATGCCACTTCAGGTTCTCCTCTAAACACCCCACTTCTCCCTTTCCAAAAGAATGTATATTTCCCACAAGATTCTGTAAGGTGACCATCTCCAGGTAATCTCAGCTCTGATAAAGCAACGATGTCAAGATCATAGCGTTAAAGCTCCTTCGCAACAAGCGCAGTCCTTCGTTCAGGACATTCAGAGGACTTGCAGCCAAGCAGTGTCTGTGCATTGCAACAGCCAATATTCAATATTTTATTTGGTTCTATCACAGTAGCATGATGATGGTCGGATTCACACTGTGATGCTCTGGAGCCACTGCCGGGCCAGAATCTTTCATCTGTTGTGGTTCCACTGTCCTTACTGCCATTACTGTTTTGGTACATCATTGATTATTTGCTTTTTAAGGCTGCAGCCAGCCATTCAGTTGAGACTATATATATATATATATATATATATATATATATATATATATATATATATACATAGGGAGAGTTTAGGAGAAGAAACAAAAGACAAAGACAAGTGGTGTACAAAACAAACAGATGTATTAGTATAACGCTCAGGAATAGAAAAAGTCTTTTACGTTTCAAGTCTATATATATATATATATATATATATATACATATAGATATATGTATATACATATATACATCTATATACAAGTATATACATATATACATATAGATATATGTATATACATATATACATCTATATACAAGTATATACATATATATACAAGTATATACGTATATATACAAGTATATACATAAATACGTATACGTACATCCATACATATATACAGTATACATAAAAACGCATGCAACCCACATATCTCAAAATGAATGCACGAAAATATGTTGGTTTAAAACCTGTATAGTCTCCGTACCCATTACCACGTTAATGAGATAAAAGGAAACATAAAATAAGAATCAGATGCAGAGATTTAAACATATTTTTATGAAATGTATCATAGTTTCATATTATACTTTTTTGACAAAAGGATCCTGTATATCCAGCAGAACATCCATCTGAGCATTTTCCAGTTATTCTGTCGCACTTTTTCTTGTTTATACAATGACATGTTCCTGTACAATTGCTACCAAATCTACCAACTTCACATTCTGAAAATATTAATACAAAACGCAATAGGTCAGATATTATTAGCTCCACACAATAAAAGTTATGGCTGTAAGAGCTCTCATCTACAAATATATGAGAGATATCAAAGACACGCCTTTATTCCTCATTGTATTTCAACGTGGATCAATAAAATGTCACTATAGATAATAAGATGAAATTATTCGCGTAAAATGAAATCCGATGAAATATCAAATATTGATAATTATAGGGAATCACGAGAAGACAAAGGACTTCTTTCAGCAACTTTTGCATACGTCGCCTCCCTATACCAGAAATGGTGTTCAATGGTGATAGAGTTATTAATGAATGAAAGTTTGGTAAGAAGATTGCTTCCCAACCATATGGATCCGGGTTCAGTCCCACTGCATGGCAGGTTGTGTATACGTCTCCTATTATAGTGTCGGGTTGACCAAAGCCTTGGTAGTGAATTTGGTAGGCAGAAACTGAAAGAAGGCAGTCGAATACATGCATGCACACACACCTAATTATATATGTACTTACATAAGTAAATATATATATATATATATATATATATATATATATATATATATATATATATATATATATATATATACAGATATATGAATAAATAAATGGAGTTTAACGCAGGTGTAATCAAATATTTTTACTTTCGACACATGTTTCGAAAATTCCACTGATACTATTCAAAAGAATAAATGGTATAAACAATGCAATCTTCTCATCAGGAAAGTGAAAAACACGAACCTCGTCAAAAAGACATTTTAGCAAAAAATGATGGATTTGTATAGCGATTGACAGAACGCTATTAATATTGTTTAAAAAAACGTTATATGATATAATGTCATAAGTAGCTAACAGAAAGAGTAGGGATATTAACAGTGAGTGTTAAATATAAAGGAAATTAAAGTTTAAATTATATATAACGATAGAGACTATATATATGCACTAAATGTATGTTTTTGCCAATGCTTACAACTGTATGCTCGCTCTATAACTGTGTTTACTAGAGTATTTTTAGAAAAAATAATGAAAACAAGGTAAAAATAATGTTAACAAGGTAAAAATACACTCATCTATTTATATACATATATATATATAATTAAATAAGGGTAGAAATTGATATTAATCAATTAAAACCAGTGGCCTGGCATATTTTAAAGAATCCGAAGATTAGAAATTTTTTTCATACAAAATTTAGACGACTGGCCACTAAAGCTGGACAGCCTATACGCTAGATATAGACGTCAAAATCGTCATTTTCCACGAAGAATGTGTTCTCAAGATTAAACTCAGCAAAAAACCAAAGTGTAAAAATAAGCAAGACAAATGAAAATATACGAAATAAAAAACGATTACATATGTACTAATTACTTTCACTTGTTAAAATTTTTGTATATGGATACGCAAACATCTGCAACATCATCAGCATAGTCTGTCGTTTACAAAACACAATTTCCAGAACTAGATACAGAACGCTCAACCGAAATCCAGCATGCATAATGTTCTACAAATTATATTTTTTTAGTATCTTTCAAAAATTATCGTTGAAGAATGGACAATATTTCCTTTGGAAACAATGCAAACCTTGTACAAGTTCATACCTTGTAGAATTGAAGCTGTAATTACTGCCAAAGTCCTTCTTACCCCATTTTATGATAATTTGTTTAAAATTTCACGGTGTTTCCATTATTTTGTCCAACCCCTCTATTTATCTATACACACACACACACACACACACACACATATATATATATATATGTGTGTGTGTGTGTGTGTGAGCTATATATATGTGTGTATTACATAGATATCTATGTATATACATATTATATACATACACACACACACACACACATATATATAGACATATATATATAAGCATTAATACATATACATATTTGTATATACATACATATATATTATATGTATATACATACATATACATATATATATGTGTATATATATATACATGCACACACACACACGCATATATATATATATATATATATATATATATACATAAATACATATATATATATATACATACATATATACAGCATACATAAGAAGGCATGCAACCCACATATCTCAATATGAATTCAAGAAGTATTTAATGAATGTAAGTTTGGTAAATATATTGGTTATAAACCTGTTTAGTCCCCGTCTCCATTACCACGTTTATGAAATAAAAGAAACGATAAAGTAAGAATCAGATGCAGAGATTAAAACATAATGTTATAGAATATGTTTTAGTTTTATATCATACTTTGTTGACAAAAGGTGCCTCTATATCCAGCAGAACATCCATCTGAGCATTTTCCATTTCTTCTGTCGCACTTTTTGTTGTTTATACAATGACATGTCCCTCTACAATTGCTACCAAATCTACCATCTTTACATTCTGAAAATATTAATACAAAACACAATAGGTTAGATATTATTAGCTCCATACAATAAAAGTTATGGCTGTAAGAGCTCTCTTCTACAAATATATGTGAGATATCAATGATACGCTTTTTTATTTTCTTATCTTAAAGCATAACTCATGAGTTAACATTGAAGTAGTTTTTGATGATAAAAAAGAAAGTTGATTTACGCTAAGAAACACTAAATCAAATGTAGAGAATTTTAAAATGTTGGAATAAAAAGAATTGGAAATAACCTTCTTGGCAGTTGGATCCGGTGTATCCTGCATGACAGTCACCTGGACACGATCCATTTATGTGGTTACATTTTTGGGAACAATGGCAGGACTTTGTGCAATTGCGACCAAAATTACCGCTGAGACATTCTGAAATGATAACATAAAAACGTTCGGTATGAATTGCTATTATAAGACATAGTTTTATGACATAGTATGGATGACTTAATATGCTAGATATTGTTATTTCTTTTAGCATTACAGACACTAGATAGAGATGAATATATATTTGATTCCTCATTGTATTTCAAAGTGGATCAATGAAATGTCACTATAGATAATAAGATGAAAGTATTCGCGTAAACTAAAATTCGATGAAATATCAAATATAGATAATTATAAAGAATCACGAGCAGACAAGCGACTTCCTTTAGTAACGTTTGCATACGTCGCCTCCGTATATCAGAAATGGTGTTCAATGGTGATAGAGTTATTAATGAATGAAAGTTTGGTAAGAAGCTTGCTTTCCAAACATATGGATCCGGGTTCAGTCCCACTGCATGGCACGTTGTGCATATGTCTTCTATTATAGCGTCGGGCTGACCAAAGCCTTGTTAGTGGATTTGGTACATACACCCCCCCCAACACACACACACACACACACACATATATATATATTTATTTATACATATAGATATATAAACATAAGTATTTTTCCTTGGGGCTCGCCAGATTGGAGCAATCTCGAGTATGACCAGCGGAAATTGCAAAGATAATCTCGAACTCGACTGAGGAAAGAAAAATCCGAATGACCCGTCCTTGTTTTCTTTATATTGTCTATTTGATTTTTTTGTTCTCGTTTTTTTCTGTATCACCTGACTGTCTGGATGTTTTGCGTTCTTGTCCCATTCTGTATTTTATATATATATATATCCATATATATATATATATATACATATATATATATATGGATATATATATATATATATATATATATATATATATATATATATATATATATATATATATATATATATATATATAGCGGCGTACGTACACTTTATTCATCTATATGTAAGTATACAGTTTTCTAAATCTTGCACGACTCTATTTCTGTCTATCAGCCCTTTCACGCTTCGTTCTTTCGTTCCCCCTCTCTCACATTTCTTTGCCTTCTCTCCTTGCTCATTTCCCTCCACTTTTCACTTCACTCTGTCCTAGTTGAGTGATAACCAGGATGGCAACAAAGTGCAGACGACTGGCTGGATGGATCTTGAGAACATTCAGAATCAGAGATAAGGAACGATGTTGGTTCTCTGGAGGACATTCGTCCTCAGCCACCTTGTTTACTGCTCCCAGCAGTATGAAATTACCAGTATGAAATTATCAGCGGACCTTAGAGCAATCCAGAGAAGATTCACAAAGAAGGTCGTCTTTTTGAAACTGCTCAGCTACTGGGAAAGGGTGAAACAGATAAGATTCTACTCCTCGGAGAGAAGGCGGGAGAATAATGCAGCAATATACATCTGGAAGATCCTGGAAATAATTGGCCAAATTTTGGCATTGAAAGCTACACCAATGCCAACGACACTGCATAGTGCCAAAGATCCCAGCAACACCATCGCGCTTCAGGAACAATTACTGCAACAGCCTGTGGTTCAGGGGCCCGCGGCATTTTAATATTCTCCCAAAGAGCCTGAGGAACCTGCACAAAGTAGATTTAGGCGTTTTTAATTCAAAGCTGGTCTTCTTCCAGTCGAGATTCCTAGATGAACCTACCTCACAGCAAAAGAGGCAAATGAAGGTAGCTACATCAACCACTATTCTTCCCCAAGTGTCACATTTTGGAGGAGACTCTCAGTAATAACAGTGTAGCAAAACAGCGGTGCATCAGCATGGCCGCAGCTCTGAGTTGAAACTACAGAAAAAAAAATGTATATATATACATATATATATATATACATATATATATATATATATATATATATATATATATATATATATATATATATATATATATATATATATATATATATATATATATATATATATGTGTGTGTGTGTGTGTGTGTACACATATTTATATATAACTATGTGGAGGCGCGTGACTTAGTGGTTAGGGTGTTGAACTCATGATCGTATTTTTGTGGTTTCCATTCCTGGACAGGGCGATGCGTTGTGTTCTTGAGCAAACCATTTCATTTAACGTTGCTCTAGCAAGTAAAAGTGAGTAATTCTGCGACGGACTGGCGTCCCGTCCAGGTGGGGAACCTATACGCCAAGGAAACCGGGAAACTGGCCCTATGACACAGGCGCGGCTCAAGAATGGACAAACAACAAGAATAATTAACTATATATATATTTATGTATAGATCTACTTATATATATATATATATTTATGTGTATATATAATAAATCTCTAAACAAGGTATAAACAGTAGCTACACGACAATGTTAAGAATATTTGCCCCTTAAATGTGGCTAACCACTAAGTGTGAATGTTACTGTAGCTTGTAGCCCCAGGAGAACATCTTCTCCAGCTAGCTATTCCGTGCCCTATCAGTATTTGAAAAGGGAAGCCATCCTTCCTATCGTCGACCTGACGTGATACGCACGGGCCCGGGTTTCTGGGTATTTACCCGTCGTCAGCGCGCGACAATCACCGGTCTTCCATGGAAAGGGGTCCCAATGCAAATACATATATCCTTCTTCCAGTGACGAAAGTCACTGATCTCGAAAAAGTGTAAGACTACATATAGTCTTTTCACCCTCTGAGAATTAGTGTCCCTTTTACGTTTGAGTTTACTATTTTAAGAAAGGGAGAAAACATTGCAAAATATATAGTATTTCATGTTTCGGGGCTAAAAGCTCACTCTCTCTCCCTCCCATGCCTACAATCGTCGGCAGACTTGTACCTCTCTACCATAGTCTGAAGATTCTTGATTTTCCTTGTGCAAGATACAGCATTAGATTCCCGTTACCTACTGCGATTTATTTACAGTTTAATCTTTTGGTCTCCTACTCTCCTAATTTTATCCTTGAGCCAGAAGGCTTATTTAATCTCTAAACAGTGGAAGAAGTTCACGTGATATAAGGACATGTCCACACTGCGGTAGGCATTCTTGACCCATGTCTTAGAGCAGACTCTACTCCGAATCCTGGGTGTCTTAGCCTCAATAATCGCTTCTGCTAATTTCATCCCTCACTCGTATTACCATCTCAGCCCAGAGATACGATTTGTGGTGACTAAAAAGTAACTTTATACTCCCTAAAGTTGGAAGCTCATGATGAGATGCAGGTTAATGTCTAGCTTAGGACATGATATTAAGAGAGACCAGCAAAAACATGCTGCCGTTTTCGTATTTTCCTTACTTCGAATTCGTTTCAGCCACTCTCCTTCACTTTCTCTTAATTCTCGCTCTATTTCTTTCTTTCTGTCTGTCTTTCTGTCTGTCTTTCTGTATTTCTTTCTTTCCTTCTTTCTTTGTTTGTTTGTTTCCTCCTTGCTTTCTTTCTCTCTTCCTTTCTCTTTCACGGCTAGATATATTTTTTCTTTTTTTTTAACGTATCAGAAAGTCTTAGGAACCAAGCGAAATCTGCAGTGAAATATGTCTATAACTAGCGAATACCATAACACCATTTCCATTGACAATACTATATAGCCCTTTATATATTTTCGGATCTGCTATAATCGGATCCCTTATTTAGTAAGATCTTATTGAGTAAGTTTACCTATGTGCAAAGTTTAGGATCAGATTCCTATTCTAAAGTTAACAGAAAATCTTTAGTGCTGCTTTCGACTATACCTTCCTTTGCTTAATGCCACTAATATCCAGCGGTTACAGATAGAAAAATGTTCTGTATAGGAGAATATCTTAATTTTACTTTAGGATTTACATAAATAGGTGGGACGGCATCCATGAATCTTCAAGCCTCCCCATACAGGTGAAATTAGTTGAGATGATTGATAGTTTGAAAATTTATAGAATGGTGATCCTGATAGTCACCGGATAGTTATTGTTCTGAGAGGGAAGAACGGGAGGAAGGGAATTTAGTGAATGTTTAAGGGGGTTGAGAGATGGTTAGGATATGGTGAATGGATGTAGTTATAGAAGTATTATTCAGAAAACTACAGAGGAACGGTAGAAGACATATTAAGCAATAATAAAAAAGAAAAATGTAGAAGAAACGTGTCTATAAGACATTGATTGGTGTGTGTTCGTGAGTAAATTATTGTCCGTCAGTTGAATAGACTTCTTTTCATCGAGAATATTCGTGGCAACAGCGTTGTCCCATGGATGTGAGCAGGAAACTGTTTGGGGACTTAGTTGTGTATTATAGACAGCGCTGATCATGACTCAGGCATTTGCTGTCTCTGAGGATGATTTCTATATTATGGGAAGCATTTGAGACATACATTTCTGAGGTTTCATCTGAGATGCTAAGCCATAGTATTTGTAGCAATTTAAATAGTTTTAAATTCCTGTTATTTCTGATGAGAAAGTATTAAGTACATCACTATATTCTTGGTTTGTGTAGTGATTCAGTTTCTGTGTTTGTAAAAGAGACAAAGACATCATGTACACTCTGACGGATTCTCTCAAGGTTTCTTGTAATGGATTCAGTGTATTCCTGACATGAGTTGATTAAATAATCTGTTGACGCCAGCTGTTGATGACGAGGAAAAAATGTTGCATCATCTACATAGCTGTGCATGTTTTCAGAGGTGACAGGAAACAGTTCAATAATGTAGTGTGAAGGACTGTACTTAATGATGGATAAATCCAAAGCTGAGAGGGTGTGAATCAGGGACAGTTTCATCGGTACAGTTACCAATAGTATAGTTGAAGAGGAAACTTCAAATCGAAGAAATGACAAAAGTGCAAACCGTAGGTGGATAATGTAATAAGCAATGTAAATGTAGGTGAGCACGTTAGGAAGGTTTCCTTGATATGGAGAGCTCTAACACTTCTTTTACTGATGGTTTCAAGAGCAAAGGACCCAAATTAATTATTTAAGGTATCACGTACCCGGTAAATATGACATTACGAAAGCCATATCCCTCCTCATTGAAAGTTAATTGTAAGATGAGCATCCATTTGTTTCCAGAAATAGTGTATGCACTGTTACAATACTCAGTATACCAGTCTCTTTTTAAGGAGAAGTATACTTCCCTGAATATTTTACTGGTAGTTCTATCACGTCAAGGGACCACGTAGGGACACCACCCATTTTGGCTCACGTTCAGTTTGGTGTTTGGAGCACAGATGTGATGATGATTAGAGGACAGGAGACATTGATCAATATATTCTAGCGGTAAACATTCATTAAAGTAGAGCCTATAGCGCGTTTATTGTGACAATGCAAGTATAAAATGGCTGTTTTAGATAGTGCAGAGTTCTGATTTACTTTGGTCATCTTTAATTTCGGCATAACAAAGATTCTAGACAGTCTGCCTTTGCCGGGATGTTAAGAACAATATATATTTGAAACTAAGAGTAAATTGTATATTTGTAAACTGAACAGAAAGACTGAGAAACAACAATTGAGACCGAAATGTTAAAATAGCGAAAGACACAGAAGAGAAGAAAGATATTACAGGGAAAGCAATCTGTGCCATAAACAGTTGTAAGATTTCTAATATATTTCCGCATAAAAATTAATATCTCGGTGGTAATAGTAGAAAGTAATCGAGTTAATGAGACAGATTAAGTCCCATGGATTTTCCAAACAGAATATTAAATAATGATCATACCACATCATATAAGATTGATAATGTTAATATTCAAAAGGTTATTGCGGATATGGATATTTCTAGAAACTGATATAAGAAAGATTTGCAATGAAATCTAATAATCCCTCAGTAATATTATTGAGCAGGAGATTAAAAGTTTATCTAACCTTTACACTTCTGGTAACGAAGGGGCACGTAATATCCTATGATGCAACCTTCCTCACAGCGTCCCGTGACTTCATCACATTTAGCGCCTTCACAGAGTTCACAACTGTGTTCCTTACACATATCTCCATAGAATCCAGGAACACATTCTGCAATAACAAAAATGATTCAAAAAGAAAATATCACGGTTGCTGTATGTATTTCACGAGCGTTAGCACATAAATATTCAGTTGTAATGATATTTTATAGAATGAATATGGTTTAAATTTTATTATTAGTGGCATATCATCCGTCTTTACGCTCTGGGTTCAATTTCCGGTGGAGTCGATTTCTACATTTCAACATGGTTGATAGATAAGTACCACAGTCAAGCACTTGGGTCGGATGTAATCGACTTGACTCCTCCCACAAAAATTTTTAGGGCTTGGAGAAGAAATAAGGATTAATCTTTTAGTGACCTCAAAAATGGACATAACCGTGCACAGGTCGAATGTTTGAAAACACATAATCTTATCGAATCGTGTAAAATGAAATAAGATGAGAGAATGGAAGTTGGCGAGAGTGTAATGGTATATAAAATTATATATCTTTAGTTTATAAAGTACACCATTGAAATATTTGTTATATCAATCTTAATTAGCTTTATCAACACTCCAGTCAACACCAATGGGAAGTTTTATGGTCAAAAGAATGACTTTGTTCATTGGATACAGAGTCCTTGACTGTAGGTAAGCAGTATGCCAGTATATTTGACAAGTGTTTGCTTAGCCTGTAATAGTGAATTGAAATTGTATCACTAAAGCGTTACTTTTAGGAAAACTGTGGCGGGGGAGGGAACAGAGGTGGGGAAGCAGAATGATTTCAAACCGAACCAACTTTTAGTGACCTCAAAAATGGACATAACCGTGCACAGGTCGAATGTTTGAAAACACATAATCTTATCGAATCGTGTAAAATGAAATAAGATGAGAGAATGGAAGTTGGCGAGAGTCCAGTCAACACCAATGGGAATTTTATGGTCAAAAGAATGACTTTGTTCATTGGATACAGAGTCCTTGACTGTAGGTAAGCAGTATGCCAGTATATTTGACAAGTGTTTGCTTAGCCTGTAATAGTGAATTGAAATTGTATCACTAAAGCGTTACTATTTAGGAAAACTGTGGCGGGGGAGGGACAAAGAGGTGGGGAAGCAGAATGATTTCAAAACCGAACCAACCGTCTAATGGTAATTAGTATGTTCATTTATGTTCGGAGTTCAAACCCCGCTCAATACATTTTACCTTTTTAAACATTCAGGATCGATAACATAGTTATCAGTTCAGTATGGAAGTCAAGATAAACGGTTGTACTTTATCTCAAAATCGATAGCTCTGTAACATTCTCAAAAATCAATATTTACCAAGTGAAATAATAAATAAACATAACTTACGTAATACTTCCACTTCACAAAGAGTAAGCATTCTCCAACCTCCATCTAACGATATCCTGACTGAATTTGCAGTGAGTGGATTTCTACATTTAATATAAATGACACTGTTATTGTATCCAATATAGTAACTTTGGAAACAAAGTGATGATCCCACAAAAACTTTAAATCCTCTCAGCCTCTCACCTAGAACCAAAATATAAGAGTAAAATTGGAATCAGATGTTATTTATATTGAGAATAATTTGAAAAGAAAGATCATCAAGCGAAGAGTTTACCATTTTAATAATTTGTCTAATTAAATAATCAGTAACACAATATGTACTGGTACTCCGCCGGTTACGGCTAAGAGGGTTCCAGTTGATTTGATCAACGGAAGAGCCTGCTCGTGAAATTACCGTTCTAGTGGCTGAGTACTCCACAAACATCTGTACACTTAACGTAGTTATTAGGGAGATTCAGCGTGATGCAGGGTGTAACGTTGCTGGCCCTTTGAAATACAGATGCAACTCATTCTTTCAGCTGAGAGGACTTGGGCAATGTGAAATAAAGGCCGGGAATTGAACTCACGACCTTACGATCGTTAGCCGATTACCCTAACCACTAAGCCACACGCTTTTACATCGATAACACAATGAGTTGAAAAAATCAAAGCTGTATATACATATATGTACATAAGTACAGACAGACAGACAGACAGACAGACAGACAGATAGATAACTTTCTTTTATTAGCCACACAGGGCTGAATACAGAGGGGACAAATACAAATGCAGAGCTTTTCTTTTCGAGGGTGGAAAAAAATAAAAAATGTAAGATTGCGATCAAAAGGGATCGAGAGGAGGAAAAAAAAAGAAAAAAAAAAGAAAATCGTGTATCACAGAAATAATGGTGTAAACATTGATATAACAAGATTGGGTTCATCCGTGGGAAGAAAAGCCTACAGAAAAGACCACGGGAACCCCAGTCAGGGAGGAAATAAACACATGAGGTCAAAAATGCTCTCTTTCTTCTTTTTACGATCTACAGGATCATGCTCAAAATGGTTTCGTTACTAGCACGCACCATCTTTGCAACATTCACCCATCTTTTTTGAATCTTTCGCGAGACAAAACTTCCCTCTCCATTCTCACCTTCCTTTTCAAGTGGTACTTGAAAAAAGATAGATAGATAGATAGATAGATAGATAGATAGATAGATAGATAGATAGATAGATAGATAGATATGTTTAATTGAAAACAAGGAAATTATCTTTAACAAGGTGGTGTATATTTCTGTGTCCGTATCTGGTTGTTTGCCTCGTATGAATGTGCGTGAATGAATACACAGGAACATCCACTCCTCTCTACGTGGTACAGCAAACCGACATTTCAGACTGTTTTATGTTGTTTAATTTAATTCCAACTAGCTTTGAGATGAAAATTTTACAGTGGAGATATTCTAGATATACGAGGGTGGGCTGAAAGATTCATAGGACGACTATGAAGGAGTGATGCTAGAGCTGTGTAATCTTGCATGCATTAATTCTCAACTCTACTTCTTAATATCTGAATTGTTTCCTTCCAGGTAAACTGAAATCTGACTGTTCAAAGAAGACTTCAAATATTACTAATAGCGACTTCTCTTGAAAATAAACTAAATTTGACACTGTGCTGTTATCAAATACCTTGAGAGAGAGAAATGAAAATACTTTGTACAATAAACATGATGAACTTGTCATGACCAATGTTTCTGCGTCGTGGGTGCCACTTCTATGAAAAGCGCACCAGTCGTATAACATCAAAGAAAATCTGACATTGTTTATGGCAGGTTTAGCTAGTTTCCTTAAATATTTCCTAAGCTAAGATGAGTTTTGGGTTTATCACTTTGAGACAGAGTCAAAAAGACAATAGATGGAGGAGAAACACCCTACCTCCTCTGCTTCAAAGGTGGCTTAGTTCGTTACACATGCAGCAAGGTGATGGTTTCAGGTTTTCAGGATGCAAAGGTATTGTATTTATTGACTATTTTTGAAGGGGCTGACCCATCAATGGCGGGTACTATGCCAAGTTGCTGAGGCAGTTACGAAAATGTATGAAGACTAAGCGCTCAAGAAATCTGACGAAAGTTATTTTGTTTAATCAGGACAATCGTCTGTATGTACGTGTTTGTGTGTGTGTGTGTGTGTATGTGTGTGTGTGTGTGTGTGTGAGAGTGTGAGTGTGAGGGAGAGTGCTGTCTAAGCGACACACTCTCTCTCTCTCGGTCTCTCTCACACACACACACGCATACATAGATACAAGAAAGATGTACGCCTATTATTTATATATGTACGTATATATGACAATACACCCCTCACTCTCACTCTCTCTCTCTCACTCTCACTAACACACATACTCTATTTCCTCTGTTGTTTGTTACTGTATGTATATATATATGTGTGTGTGTGTGCTTGTGTGTGCGGGCTGGGTTCTACAATCGTCAGAAAATAGGAGAGGAATTTTCTTTCTTGGTGCTCTTTGTGACACATAAAAACATTTGTAACATTACTTCTCCCCAAATTAAGGCAAAACAAACAAAAATTGCTGTTGATGAACCATTGTCTGGCTTTGCTGCCACCATTCTCACAGGTGGACGAACAGCTCATTCGGCTTTTAAATTACCACTAAACCTCGTGACAGCTGACAGTCTAATTTGTAACACAAGCAAAGATTCAGGTTCTGCAGAAGTGCTGTGCCCATGCCACCATATCATTTAGAGACAGGGTTGATTGTGAAGACATTATCACCTAATGTGACAGAAGCTGCCATCATCACAGGATGTGCCTCTGAAGAAGAGGTTTTCGTTCCAAGAATTTCAATCAAACCAACAGATATGCCCTTTGAGTTCGAACGAACACAATTCCCACTGCGACTTCTCTTTGCAATGTCTGTTAATAAAGCTCAAGGTTAATATTTGAAATCTACTGGCTTGATTTTCTTATAGTCAAATTCTTATGGTGAAATTTGCTCCAGTGTAGGTAGTTTGCAAGACTTATTTGTCTATTCTCCAAACCAGAAAACAAAAAATGTTGTTTACCTAGAAGCTCTTACATAATTTCCTTCAACTAATGTGGTAGACTTTATCTTCTTGCATAAAAGTGACAAATTTTGTACTTTCGTTTATTATTATGAACGGATATCTCTGGTGACAACAATACGATAAATCGTATTTCTTTCTTGATAGATACTGAGGGTTGTTGGAGGATATGCAGTTTTTCACAGAGGCAGAGCTGGCAGATGGGGACGTCGGGTGAATATGGTGGGGCTAGTCACCTTAATGCTGGGTATTTCATCTCGGAGATCACGGAGTCTCCAAAGAAAAAGAGATAGAGATGTAGAGTTCCCACTCACCCTGGATCTGAACGACTGCATATACGAGGAGTATGTTCCCTTGGAGTCAGTAGCTGTCATACCCGTATAGTGCCTAGTAAGGCCATCGGATGGAGTAAGAGTGGCTCTGTATACTACGGCCCTTGAGACAGAAGAACCTTCTGGAGGGCACGTGGTAGGGTTTCGGAAGTAGCAGGTTGGGGTTGGGGGAGGTGAGGGTGCATTTTTACGTCTGATGATGCGTGCGGTTAGATGTGAGTGTACGTATGCATGTATATGTGCACACGTGTTCGTTTAAGCACGCGCGTGTATGTGTGTGTGCAAATGTGCGCGTGTGTGCCTATGTACAAATGTGCTCTCACGCATCAATATACACATGTACACAAAACTATATGAACGCTTCTACACACCAACTTATAGAACTATATACTTGCACATGCCGCCACTTCTTACTAACCGCCAACAACCTGACTGACTTCTAGTCTATTTCTTGACCTCCACGTGGTCAATTTCCTGTTCACCTTGCGGTATTTTCTAGCTAACTGTTTTCCATATACCAACAATAAAACACGACACCGCGTAACCTTTCTCGACCAATCGCAGTCCACCCTACAATCAACTTTTGTCATTCAAATCCAAAATGGCTGACGACTAACATCGTGCTTGAAACTCAAGAGTACCGAGGAATTTGAATCAAACTATTTTGATCCGTACATTTTGATCCGTACATCAATAAATTGATTGAATGCCTTTTATTCGCCTGTCCACTCACTCGTATATATATATATATATATATATATTATTATATATATATATATATATATATATATATATATATATATATATATGTGTGTGTGTGTGTGTGTGTGTGTGTGTGTGTGTGGTGTGTGTGTGTGTGTGTGTACATATATATCCCGCTTTATTAATCGAAATATTTTCGGCAATTGGTGAGCGCCTTAGTCGTCTCGGTTTGGTGGGTACGTCAAAGGTTTCTTATTTTGACCGCAATTAAAGAAATAATTGTGTGGCTATATTGAAGAACGTTGTCAAAAACATTCCTCTTTTCATTGAATTCTATTGCTACTATCCCTAGAATTTTCCAGAAATTTTAGATTTCAATCAAATCAATGTTAATATGCCTAACTACCAGCCTCAGTACCTATTTCTTTATTGTTCACAAGGAGCTAAATATAGAGGGGACAAACAAGGACAGACAAACGGATTAAGTCGATTATATCGATCCCAGTGCGTAACTGGTACTTATTTAATCGACCCCGAAAGGATGAAAGGCAAAGTCGACCTCGGCGGAATTTGAACTCAGAACGTAACGGCAGACGAAATACCGCAAAGCATTTCGCCCGGCGTGCTAACGATTCAGCCAGCTCACCACCTTAAGCCAATACCGTCTCATCTATTATTGTTGTTTTTGGTGGTCATGGTAGTAATGGTGATAGCAGTATTACTTATCATTATTATCAGTATTACATCTGTCACCGTTACTATTATTACTATTACCATTATCATTATTGTTATTATTATTATTATTATTATTATTGTGCATTTAAAACGGATTTGAATTTATCAATAAAATTCTTTTCTCTCGACATCACTTGAGTCGTGTAGTTTGTAGAATTATTCACATTATACACATTTTCTGACCACATGTTGCTACATTGTTGCTTAAAGGGGTCTGATGGGCATCGGGGTCTCTGATTTGTTCTTGGTACTTATGTTGACGTTCCGATAATTCATTCCAGTCTGACCAACGTATTTCTCTTCACAATTCGGTCATCTGATGCAATAAATTAAATATCTGCTTTTGCAGTTCCTATTTGCATTGGCAAATATTCTTCGATTACCATTGCATTTGGATACAACGAATGAATCATCATTGTTGTTTAGCTCTAACTTTGCCTTTGTTAACAAGTGTGTCACGTTTTCGCCTGTCTTCTACTTAGAAACAAAGCTAGATCCGTGATTCTGTTGTGTGTGGGGAGAGTCATTTTCTTATTGTTTTTTATAATGGAACACACGCACCAGTAAAATTTTCACTTATTTGTTATTTTTATTTTCTTAAAATTTTTATATTCCTAAAAGTTTCGTTGCATCTTGCAACCTTTTCAATATTCTTCAAGACTATTGAAAAGGTTGCAAGACGCAACGAAAATTTTAGGAAAATAAAAATAAGAAACAATTGGAAATTTTACCGGTGAGTGTGTTACATTTTAAGGCACAAAAAGAAAATGACTCTCCTCAGACACAACAGAATATGCTTCAACACACGAACTCATATAAAGAATCTTGCAAACCAAATAGATCCGTGATTATATCCTTTAATTCGTTCCTTTGAGCAAGTTTGCTAGTTTACTGCATCAAATGCCCGAATTGGGAACAAATAAACGTCGGTCAGACTGGGAATGTATTATCGGAACGTTCACATGTGCACCGACAGCAAATAAGGGACCCTGATATCCGCCAGACCCTATAAGCGACCATTTGGGTGCATGTGGTCAGAAAATATTTATAATATTCCCATTCTACAAACTACAAAACTCAAGCGAAGTCGAGAGAAAAGGCAGAGAAAAGAATTTTATTGACAAATTCAAACTCGATTTAAATGGACAATAATAATAATAATAATAATAATAATAATAATAATAATAATAATAATAATAATAATAATAATGATAATAATAATAATAATAATAATAATAATAATAATAGTTATAGCTACGGTGATGATAATAATAATGGCTTCAAAATTTGTGGTGCTATATATTGTACATTGATTTTCCAATACATATTTTGGATATTTTTGAAACAAATCGCCTTATTGATATTTCACGGAGCTCCAGGTCCAACTACATTGACTGTTTTTCTTTGTGCTTTCTTTGAGCATTTGTTTCGACTCTTTTGTACCAAGAAGTCCCTCAACATTACACTCAGTATGTAACAGAGAATGAGTCAAAGCTTTTGACTGAACAACGGACAGCTTACAATTGCATCATTCCTCAGGGAGCAAAACGGTAGCCTGTTCTTTTTGGATGCTCCGGAGGTTACTGGCAAGACGTTTTTGATAAACCTTTTGCTAGCAAATGTCAGTCTAGATGGGTGCATTGCATTGGAGGTAGCATCTTCATGAACAGCAGCCACTCTCTTGTCAGAGAGACGAACAGGTCATTCTACTTTCAAGATGCCCTTAAATTTACTTAGGATAGAGACTCCAATTTGCAACATTTCTAAGACATCCGCAAAGGCCAAGGTGTCTTGCAGCAGACGTGCTTGATTGTCTGGGATGAATGCACCATATCTCACCGTGGGGCACTTGAGGCTGTTGACCGGAGCCTAAGAGATTTGAGAAGAAAGGACATTGTCATAGGTGGAGTCACTGTAGTTTTGGTTGGAGATTTCAGACAAACCCTCCCTGTGATCCCAAAAGGTACAAAAGCAGATGAACTACAGGCCTGTCTCTTAACTGTGGAGCCAGATGACTAAACTGCACCTGACAGTTAAGATGAGGGCCCAATTATTTGGTGATCAAACTGCCGGGTTGTTTTCACACCAGCTTCTGAAGATAGGGAATGGGCAACTACCATATGCCAGCCAAATGCAACAACACCGGCTACCCTGTGGTGAGATGGTACCAACTATCAATGATCCCATAATGCATGTGCTCCCAAGCATTGCAAACATTTTAGCAACAGTCAATGGATCTGTGAGCGAACCATCCACGTAATGATGTCGACAAAATCAACTGGGATCTCTTCCGGCTGTTGCCAAGACAAGAGCAATCATTCAAATCCCTCGACACTGCATTGATCAAGAGCAGGCTGTAGTTTATCCAACTGAGTTCTTGAACTCTCTACAGCCATCTGGAATGCCACTTCACCACTTAACAATTGAAAATGGGGCCCCAATCATGCTTCTCAGGAATATGGAGCTACTTAGTCTTTGCAATGGCACCACACTAGTAGTGAAAGCGATGCGACCCCATGTCCTAGAGTCACCAATTATGACAGAGAAGTATAAGGGTGAGAATGTCTTCACTCCACGGATCCTGTTAATTCCATATGACCTCTCCTTTCAATTTAAAAGGTACCAGTTCCTAGTGAAACAAGTCTTGTGGACAATCTCTCATGGTTGTTGAATTTTATCTTGCTTCTCCTTGCTTCTCTAATGGGGAATTATATGGAGGATATTTGCTAGTTGGAAGTACCCAAAAGCTTTCCATTTATACTCCAATTAAAGGACACACCCAAAATATCGTATATTAGACGCTCTAGATAATTAAACTGTGATCGATTTCTAAATTTATTCAATACATTTGTTTATACTCAAATCATCTGATAGAATTCTGGCTAAATGTACTTATTAAGAGGATAGGAGCGCCCACAGACCGGTTCTCAAATTTATGCATTTTCAGGTCTAACGTGTTCAAATATGTACTGACAATTGAAGGTGATTGCAAAGACAAAGAACAACCTGGTTTTAAAGAATTTTAACAGTGAGAACATCGGACGAAACATGCTATTTAGATATACAGTTGGTAGCTCAGCTAATAACTGTTGAGAATTGCATAATCCATGTCTCATTTTATTTTTAGTGTGAAAGATGTGTGACGAGTATTAACTGTTTCTTCTGACTCGAATAATCATTTCAACTTATAAATATTGAACACTTCTCTAGCGAATGTTGATTGAGATGAGACATAAAATAAGATAAATGCCAAAATAAGCGGAAGAAACTAAGTTGTTGTGATTTTTATGGTTCGTACATAAAGTGTATTTTAAATTCATTCTATCATGTGTTGAAGCATATTCTGTTGTGTCTGCCTTAAGCAACGCAACTTGGATAACGGACAGAGTCAACAACTATCGAAAGGGTTGCAAGACGCAACGTAAATGTTAGAGAAATAAATAAGTAAATGGGTGGAAATTTTACTGGTGATAAATTACAAGGCACTAAAAGAGAATGATTCTTCCCAGACATATTTAATATATATATATATATATATATATATATATATATATATATATATATATATATTACATCAGTGTCCTAACACGTAAAAATTATCGTATAGGTAACATTACTTATTTACGTATATAATTATAAAAATATAGTTATAAATAAGGTCTGCTGGACATGACCGGCGCCTATGCTAGAAGTAGATGTCAAATACCTACACTCCATTGTAAAACGTGTTCTCTATATTCAATCACAGGTACGATTATTTCTTCATCTAGATAGGCTGGAGGATAAAAAGCATACGCGGCAAATATGTGTGTGCATTGCTATCTGCGGGTGAACTTACGAGTGAGTTCGTATATTTTTCGCTTATATATTAATGGTATATTCTACTGAACATCGCAGATCAATATATTGAGTGTGCCCCTGCGCATATGTATGTGCGTATGCATGTATATGTATATGAATGCGCACGCATATGCGTGTATGAATACATTTGTGGATGCGTGATATCATGCACGTGCATGTACATGTGTATGTATATGCATATGTATATATACATATATATATATATATATATATATATATATATATATATATATATATATATGCGTGTGTGTGTATGTATGCATATGCGCACATGTATATATACGTATGTGCGCGCGTACGTATATCATTGTACCCTTCCTCCTCTGATTCCTACTTATCACATACTTTTATTTATAGAAATCTGACATTCTTGTATTCTTCCCTCTATTTTAAATTTTACTACTAAAATTACTACTCACTTTGGTATCAGCCCACCTATAACTTTTCTCTACCCATCCCTTAATAAAGACCCTACTCACATATCTCACACTTATTCATTCCTTACCTTCTCATCCCTTCCTATCCACCGCACTCCCTCTCCTCTCCCACCCCCTCACAATATCTTGACCACCACCTTACACTCCTTTTCTTACTACTTTCACCTTTTATTCTCTTTCTTTTCGTTTCTACTTTCACACTTTTCACTTTTCTCTTCTCTCTTTTATTATAAATTTTTGTCCTTTTTCTTTTTCTCTCTTCCTCTTATTTTCTCTTCCTGTCTTCATTTTGACCTATCTCCTCATTCTTATCATACACATCTCTCCCATCCCCATCTATCCGCAAATACTACCACTACATTCCCAAATTTTCCTTCACACCGAAAAAAAAACATTCGAATGGGCAACACAGAATTCACGGCTCCATATTTAGAAATGACTAATCATAAACTACTGTTGGAACTTACATGCCATGTACAGGTAACATTTTTACTCCTTCTACACACCCCTTTACTCAAATAATGGAAGTGCAACTACAATGTTTTGTATTATATTTCTACTTTCATTCTCTTATTTTCCTCTATATTCCCTATCTCATCATTTTCAATAATAATTCCTTATTTCGAACTGTAACATTCACCTTTATTTAACCATTTCATTGTCTCTGATGAAGGGATATCCATAATATCCCAGAAACAGCAGTTGGACTATATATCTCGTTCCTTATAAATGTCATGAAAACTTTTCAAAGCCTTGGCTTTGTTATCTCTTTTTGTCTTATATATATATATATATATATATATATATATATATATATATATATATATATATATATATATATATATATATACAGATAGATAGATAGATAGATGTATATATATATATACACATATATAAACAGATTATACATATCTATCTGTCTATCTATCTATCTATCTATCTATCTATCATTATCTATCTATCTATCTATCTATCTATCTGTCTATCTATCTATCTATCTATCTATCTATCTATCTATATATATATATATATATATATATATATCTTAAAGATTATTTCTTTATTTCCCAACATGACGTGGCAGTGTTGGCGAGGATGAATATTATTGCTTATCGTCTCCAGCTGGCTATACGACACAATCTGTCTCCTTATATTTTCGAACAAGAGGGTTTGGCATCCCCACCCACAATATCTGTGTATCACATTTTCTAGGTTGTTTTTCCTCATCAGCACAATAACTGTTCGACTAGAGTTGCCGCTGCTAAATTCACCATGCGGTTTTAAGTACAAACAGTAATTGATGTATATATATATATATATATATATATATATATATATATATATATATATATATATATATATATGTACATATTTTATGGTTTGGAGGTGATGTACAGGTATTGTATATTAGTAAAAAGAAGGTACTCAGAAATCTGGATGGTTTTATATTTATAGATTTTTATTAACATGTCACATGTTTATATAAATCATATATTATCGTTTGCATCCATTCTACTAGATTCTTCAGAATGTGAAGAATCCAGTACAGTGGATGCAAGCGCTATATATGAGTTATAAAATCATGTGACATATTAATCAAAATCTGTAAATATAAAACCAACCAGATTTCTGAGTACTTTATTTCTTCTAATATATATATATATATATATATATATATATATATATATATATATATATATATATATATGGAGGGGGGGTAATATACATACATGCATATATATGCATACGTTCATTCATATCTATATACATACTAGCAGTATCGCTCGGCGTTGCTCGGGTTTGTAAGGGAAATAACTATATAAGCATTTTTAGAGAGTTACTTCCTTTATAGATGCCAATTCGGGCTTTCTTAGCCATTTCTGTTTTGGTGTCTTCAAGCCATGAAGTCGTTGTTCTAAAAGAACGCTGGTCTCCTTGACAACGCATTACGACGTTGATTTCCTTAAACTTCCTTCACGAGGGAGGGAAGAAGGGGGAGAAGCAAACACAGGTGCAAGTGTTTGAGCGTGGACGCCAACTCCGCCGCCATCGACACACGAAAAATTATGCATTAAAATGGAATAAAAAATGATGTTAAATTTTTTTAAAATCGTAGACTCATCGTAGACGCGCGCTAATAGCCAGACGGGCTTGATATGAATCACGACTATAAGATACCCGAATTTGGTTAAACTGCACCGCAAAATGTGGGAGGAGTTAGGAATCTAAATCGTAAGAGACAGACACTCACACAACTACAGTTTTATATATATAGATATGTGCCTGTGCACGCGCGCCCGCGTGTTTTGTAGAACAGGGCACTTCATCCATAGCAAATCGACATCGACGACCACATAAAGGATGTTTGAGTGGTCCAAAGAATCAATGTTGGAAGGGGTGTGATCTGGACTGTATGCTGGGTATTCCAGCAACTCGAAGCCCAGTTTTTCAATGGATTCGACGGTGTTCATAGACCTCGGTATTTGTTGCAAATTGATGAATCCGGTCTCAGATTTCTGGGTGGCATTTAACTGTCGCCTACACAGGTGACTGTACATCTTTCTTTTCCAAGAAATGTCCCAATACAAGTATTCTTGCGTCCCAAGAACAGGTCAGCATCTGTTATTTTGCAGAAGGTTGAATCCTAAATTTCGTTTTCGCTCCATATTATGCCTCCTAGATACTGGTTTAAAGTGATAGGCCGAGGTCTCATTTCTTGTGATCATTCTCTCTATAAAAGCTTCGTTTTCGTCGTTATAGCGGTCGAATAAGCGTTGGCAGATCTCCATACGATTGCACCTATGCATCCATCTTACACAAACTTAGTGGTGGATTATTTCGTATGCAGAACCACGTCTAATTTGCAGAGAACATACCACCTGATTGTCGGTCACGCGTCGGTTCATCAAAACCAATCTCGAGTTTCATGAATCCTCACGTCCGTCCTGGAGGTTGATTAGCACCCTGCTTCAACTTCGTGCTTCTCTGGTATATTCAAACTTCTCGATCCACTCATACACACTTCTATATGGTAGAACGCCATTCCCGTATCGTACAGAGCACCAGCAATAAATTTCAGCTCCGGGCACACTTTGAAACCAGAGAAATCGGATCACTGATCTCTGTTCTTCCTTGACACACACTGCCAACAGAGCGGCTGTGTTTTCTCTGTAACACAAAAAAGAAAACTGGAGCGAACGAGTCAAAAGCTCGGATATGTAATCACACAAGCGTGGAAAGCAGTGTGGTCACCCTAAAGAAAGTTTTGGCGATAGAGCGAACACTTTTTGACTTACTTTTGTATTTATGTGTGTGTGTGTGTGTGTGTGTGTGTGTGTGTGTGTGTGTGTGTGTGTGTATGTATGTGTGTATGAAATTACGAATTAAATGCGACTCTGATAATGTAAACATTATAGTTCGCACGGATATAGTTTATGTGTTATGTATAAACGCTCATTCGCAGCACGATATCATGTAGGGAGTTTTACCTGGGTGCTATCCGAAAGCAAATGTGTTTTAAGCAAAAGATATGCACTCGGGAGGTGATAAAGTCATTTACGTTTCGAGCCTACGCTGCACAACAGAAAGGAACACAGAAATAAGCAGAGAGAGAAAATTAAATCATAAAGATTTAGTGGCTAGCGATCAATCATGGCGAATGTGTGTGTGTGTGTATATATATATATATATATATATATATATATATATATATATATATATATATATATATATATATATATATATTGTTGTGCAAGATTTTTTATGTGAAGTCGTGTGTTTATTGGCTAAACTGGCAAAATGACCATTCCGAAATATAACAATATATATATAAAGTTAATCCAAACAAGAAAGCACAAAAAGAACACAACAACGCGAGGACGTGGAACAAATATAGTATTATTGGACGCTCAGGAAAGAAGGAAAGAAGGAGGGTTTAACGTTTCGAGCGGAGCTCTTCGTCGGAAACATAGGAGAACGTAAGATCCAGAGAAGGGAAGACAGAGGAAAAAAAATCGCCAACGTTACACACGATGTCACATTTTATATATATATATAGACATTTTATATATATATATAGACGAAGACAGTTGTGTAAAAAACAAACAGATGTATTGGTTTAACGTGAGAATGTCTTAAACGTTTCGGGCCTACGCTCTTCGACAGAATGGAACACAGAAATAAACAGGGAGAGAAAATAAAGAATATTTGGTAGCTAGCAATCTATCACGGCGAATTCCGGACAGCGGGGGACAAGAGTGGGGTGTGGGTTAGACTGAGTGTGGGGATAGGTGTGGGGTATGTGGGAGTGAGGTGAAACGGATGGAGTGGTAGTGGGATGGGTTGTATAGGGAAGGTGAAGTCGGATTGTGTAGGGGTGAAGTTGCGAGGGAGGGGTGCCTATGAAGGGAGAGGAAGGTGGGAGTGAAGGGAAGTATGTGTTAGAGCAAGAAAGAAGAGGTGGTTGGGAAAAAGTAGGAGTGAGAGGAAGAGAGGAGAGGGGAGGAGGTTTAGATGAAGAGGGGAGGAGAGTTGAGTCCATGAGGCGCAATGAGCAAAGAGAGAAGATTAATTGCTGTTCACGTCGAAGACGGGAGTCCGGATGGCCCCTGTGCAAGGACAATCCGAACACAAAGAGGTGTTGCAAAGAATGACCGGTAGAACGGAAATGGCACGAGACCACGTTATCATTTCCGAGTCAGATTTCTCGGAGGTGTTCCGCGAACCGGTCTGTGTAGCGGCGTCCCGTTTGACCGATGTATAGAGAAGGACAGAAAGAGCAGGAGATGCAGTAGATGGCGTTGCTAGAAGTGCAGGTGAAGGAGTCAGCGATATGATAGGGTCGGTGATGGGTGCCTCTGAGGAGGGTGGTGTTGGAGAGGTGAGGGCAAGTGTGGCAGCGTTGGCGGGAGCTGGGGAGCGAGCCGGGTTTGGAGGTTGCGTTAGGTAAGAAGCTGTGGACCAAGAGGTCACGTAGGTTGTGGGCGCGTTTGAAGGAGGGGAGGGGTCGGTTAGGGAAGATGTGATACGCGTGTTGATGTATGCTTTTATATATCAATGCATTAGATTCAACTGTTTCTGCTATAACACTTTATTAAAAACAACGTAATTTTAATAGAAAGAAAACAATCCATCATTTAATAACGATTCAGTCATAAAAACACAAACGCCATTCATTAAAATCCACTATGATCTAAATTCACGCAATGCACTGGCAATTAGAAGTGTTATAGATGGAAAGGAATTTTAATATTATTTACATTTGACGGATATTTGACCTCGTCTTGTTTGTTGTTAACGCAACATTTCGGCTGATATATTCTCCAGCCTTCATCAGGTGTCCTGAGGAAATTTCGAACCTGAGTTCTCATTCCTAAGGTATTTTCCTGAGGTTATTTTATTATTATAATCGAGCTCGGAATCTTGGGGTTAGTAACCTGCGCCCTTAACCACAACGCTATATGACCGTGGGCAATTATGGACTGAATATTAGGGCTTATAAATCTAATATTTTCCTATCTTTACTTAATACCGGTTCCCATATGCTATTCATATCTGCACTCGGTCTGCTTAGGAGGTTATTATATCCTAGCATATGTGCTGTTTCTTTTGGTTTTCGTATTTTCCAGTGCTGTTTTATGTCTATTATTTTAACTTCGTCCCGCAAGGGGAAGTGGTCTCCCTATTTTTCCATACATGATCAGCTATACGTGATCTGTCAATATCTCCTCGTGTCACAGTTTGCGATGTTCTTTTAGTTTAAGAGCACGGGCTACTATCCCAAATATTCGAAGTGACCTGAATATTAATAATAATAATAACAACAACAACAACAACAACAACAACAGCTACATCAGTAAAATACCCCGAATGAGAACCCCGAAACGTTGTGTTAACAACAAACAATATGCATACAAATATCCGTGAAATGTAAATAATGTAGGCGCAGGAGTGGCTGTGTGGTAAGTAGCTTGCCTACCAACCACATGGTTCCGAGTTCAGTCCCACTGCGTGGCATCTTGGGCAAATATCTTTTGCTATAGCCTCGAGCCGACCAATGCCTTGTGAGTGGATTTGGTAGACGGAAACTGAAAGAAGCCTGTCGTATATATGTATATATATGTATGTGTGTGTATATGTTTGTGTGTCTGTGCTTGTCCCTCTAGCATTGCTTGACAACCTATGCTGGTGTGTTTACGTCCCCGTCACCTAGCGGTTCGGCAAAAGAGACCGATAGAATAAGTACTGGGCTTACAAAGAATAAGTCCTTTCGACTAAATGCGGTGCTCCAGCATGGCCGCAATCAAATGACTGAAACAAGTAAAAGTGTATGGGTAAAAAAGAGTAATGTAAATAATGTACATAATTTCTCATCTCTCAAATATAAATCAGAAAAGAATTTTTGTTGCATGGATATTATCTCCTGAGTTCATAGCCACAATATTATTAAATCAATACAAGTTTCTACCAATCATAGGGTTTGTCTCTTATGTTCAAAGTAAAATGTAAACAAAAAATTATTTCCATTCTCAAAGAATCAGTAGTGGAGAGAAAACAGTTCAAATTTCACCAACTATTATAATGTTCTTTCAATTAACTGTATAATAATTATATACACTATTTGAACGCAAATGAACAAACGTAATTTGAACCGACAGGGCTTGTAACGTGCCGCTGGAACTGTTAAAAATAGCAACACTGACCTTCCCGTCAAACCATACATCACTGTCTTAAAAAAGACAGGATGGTCACAGTAAGAACCCCCTTGGTCATCGTCCTGCTTAATCAGGTCTAAATGAGACTAAGTAACAACAGTGACGGGAATAGCATTTTAAACAATACTTACGGTTTCCTTTTCGAGTGTATATTCTCAGTTGAGATATCTTGTATGGCTTATCAAACGTCACTTGCCAATATGGGTTTCTTTCCTTCTCAGTATGTGCACATGATTTATGTGTGACTCCAGGATCAAAATTGCCGTCAACCGCCTTGTCGGATGTCATGCCTTCATTCCTGTCAATACATGTTCCATTATAGAAAACACGTTTTCCTGACTCTCCATAAGTACTTGATTGATTTGTTTGTTTACCTTCAGCAATATTAACTGAAAAACATAGAAGCCTGAATTAATGATTAGTACAAAGTTTTTAGTTCAATATATTTTGAAAACGTATTTTCTGAGTGACATATTTCTATAGCCTCACTTTTCTGTACATTATAATAATAATATAGTATATACTTAAAATATACCACGTTTGTATCATCCAGATGGAAGATAGCTGTTATAAGACAAAAAATTGACATTTATAAACTAAATACTCATAAAAAATCAGGCAAGAATATCGAGAAAGTTAATATTATATCCCAAGGCTGAATTTTTAGCTCTAACTTATTTTATATTACATATTAGATAATTTTCTAAATTGTTAACGTAAAATAGTATCTGACAAAATTTAATAAATATAAAATTATATAGTACAATTTCCTCTCGAACAAAATACTCGCTAACCAAATCTTTCGACAGAATACTATTGGGTTGGTGCACAATTATTGCGGCATATTTTCAACAAATTTTATTCAAGAAAAGCAATAACAGTATTTAACAAAAACATTTTTAAATGACGGTGTGACCGTCTGCCAAGCAAATAAGAAGGAGCAATTGAAGTTGATGATGAATATGTTCCGGAATAATCATTTAAAGATGTTTTGTTACATGTAGTTGGTTTTGCTGAATAAAATTTGTTGAAAAAAAACCGCAATAATTATGCACCAACCCAATAGTATCTTAATTTAATCCACACAAATTAGACGTATGAGAAAAACATTAACATGACTATACAACAATATATTGTCCATCCCATAAATAATGCAGTTTTTTCAATTGCATAACTTAAAAGTCGGAGGGGGATGGGATAAACTGATTGTATCAACTTGATATAAAAGCAGGTAGTACTTTTTCGTTGTCTTTATTCTCGGCGCAAGTTTTGAGGAATTTGGTTTGCATTGCAGTTGTATTGTGCTTTAAATATTGTTGTACTGTTCGCTGAACACTTTGGTTTTTGCTGCTTTGTGGCGGTCTCGTTGTGCTTTCCCTCCTCATGGAGGAGGGTGGGCCGGGTAGAGGAGGGGAAGACATCAGATTTTCGGATGGCAGTTGCACTGAGGTGTCCGATCTGGGCGGTCGGGAATTCCATGAATGACTGGGAGGGAGAGAGGAGCAGGGCTGGATAGAAGCTTCGCGGAGGTGGCAAGGGTGTCGGGGTGCAATGTGGAAGGGAACGAGTGGAGGGAATGTTCAAGGGTGATAAGGGGGAGGGTTCTAATGTGGGGGCGGCGACCCCAATGGGTATTATCGTTGATGGGATGGAATATGCGGTGGTGTACAAGGTGGACTCGGTGGAAGCAGGAGGGATAAAAGGGGTAACGAAGAATCAGGTAGAGAAGGCACTGGGGGCGGTCTTGTAGGAAGTCAAATGTCTAACCGGAGGGAGTGGGTTTGGAGTGGTTGAGGGTCAATATGGGAATGCAACCGTGGTAGGTTTGAGTGCGGCAACAGTCTTAAGGGCTAATGAAGAGGTGATGTTGCCGATGTGTTGTGGAAGGCGTGCCGTGGGGGTCAGCATGGAGTGAGTCCCCCCAGACGTCGACGTGGCCTGGATGGCGACCGCTGTTTTGTTCGGCAGCGACGAGGAGATGGCGGTTCCCCGAGCTCCTGGGACGGAAGCAGGAGGCTGGAGGGGGCAGTCCCTAAACATGGTGATGCGTGTATCTAGGGAAGTAGTGGAAGTGTTGCCGGAAGCAGTAGCATTAGACGGTATGGTAATGGTGGTTAGAGTGGAGGGCAGGATTCCCACATGCTGCAAATGTGGCCAGAAAGGCCACATTAGAGCAAACTGCCCTCAACAGGACAGCGGGAGAGGGGAGGAACCAGCAGGAGAAGGAGGGCGAGTGGGTAACACCAGGCAGGAAAATGAAAAGAAAAAGGAGGAAACCAGGTAAAATAAATACAAAACCATATCAGACGACAGAAAAACTGGAGAGGAAAATAATGAAAATAAAAGGGGTTATTAGGGTGAATCTTTCAGAAGGATATGATAAGGATATAAGTTGTATTCTGATGGAAGAAGGTAAATATAGAACTCTGAAAGAAGCTTTTCCTTCAGATGTAAACTCACTGGGACCCGAAGTGAGTATTGAACCCAGCGCCCCAGTGGTGAAATATGAGGACATTAAAAAATGATTTAAAATGGTATTTTGATATTATCTCAAAGACCTGTTAAAAACGCTTTGTTTGAAATAATTGAAATCACGTAATCATCCCGGAGCGGGGCCGGGTTGACCGTTTCACCTTCATTATAAAATTTCCTTTTATTCATTTTTCATGTGTTAATTGCCCCCGCATGTATGTTTGTCCTCTGTATGTTGGTACCTTTTGGACAATAAAAAATCACTTTATTCTATGCACAAGTCTCTTGTTTGAACTTTTTGCCAGTGTTTCTTGTGTTAAATTTTGAAATGTTGCGGTGAGTTGCGGTTGTTTTTGCGGTTGTTTTTTCGAAAAACTGTTTATTGCTTCGTTGAAGCAGCTTGTTATCAATCGCCCCACTGCGAGGGAATTAATGTCATTGTTGAACAGTGAGGCTTTGAGTCAATTCTGTGGTTCGTAAGCCTTTTGTTGGATACACTCAATGTAAGAAGCTTAAGTGTACGTGGCCTGGGGTCAGACTGGAAGCAAGGTCGCTTCCTTAATGACCTCACGTCACATAGTTTGGATGTGATAGTGGCCACGGAAACCAGACTGTGTGGGATGCGGGCCATTTCTTCCCTCCAGAACGGCTACAAGCAATTTATTTTCACATGCCAACCAGGGTGAGGGAGAGACACTCTGCTCTTACGTAAATTGGAGCGAGATCACGAGCAGTGTGGCCCATCTGACCTCAACTAAGTCAAACCTTTACGAAGCCCAATTTTATTTAGTCCGCTGCCTCCCTTTCCACATATTTAAGTCGAAATCCAAAAATATGACGCTATTCTTTACGAGCGAGATTGCCCGCATGGTGACCGCTATTTCAACCACCAGCCTGGAGCAAAGTGTTTAATTCACAGAACTCCAAACATAGCACTCTTGCTACAACAGAAGCACAACTAAAACCCAAATGAAATCGTACCCCTAAAATCTACTGCTGTCCCCCACACGAGATATTTCTACAGCAATATTGTACGCTAATACATCTTCCCAGGATCTGACGTACAATCAAAACAACACTCCTAGCCAACATCACAAGCTTCATAAAGCCATATTCAGGGGCAGTACTACCAACACGTGATTTTCCCACAAGTAAAGAAATAAGAAACCACCCATCAGAAACAAGAATAAAATCAACAGACACAGCACAAACCTTTTCAACAACCCAGAAAACATCCTGTGGCAACAAAAACAAAACAAACAAACGACAAAACCGTCAATGTAACCACAGCTTTATCCACCAAATATTCCTTAACCAGACAAATTATTCTTTCTTATCCATCCGAAACCTGGCAAAAGAGATTCAGATAAATGACTGTCATACTGTCCCTTTGTCGTTACTCCCAGTCCATAAACTGGTCCCTCGTCGACATTAAAACATAAGTCCCTTTCGGGACCATTGAAAAAATGTAATCAAGCCACTACGCTAATCTTACCATTTTCGCTGAATGCACAAATCATCAGGTCATCCTTTAATGCGAAGAGATAAAAGATTTAACACTGGGCTACCGACCAATGAGGAATATCACTGTGACCCGTGCAGATCGCAACGGCAGAAGAAAGATAGGATTTGCCGTTTTGCTACATGACGCATTCGCTGCAGATGCGGATGTTTCATGCACCATACTGTGAATCAGCAGCTGCGTGTAAAAAAACCAATGCTTCTGTTATAATTATGGTCACCTCAACTGGCCCTGCTTTCATTAACAGCAGGCCAAGACACATAAAAGAAGAAAAAGATCTCATGGTATTCAGACATTCCCCGGATGAATATCCCGAACAAATTCCAGATAAATCAAGTACACCCGGATAAATCTCTGCCAACAATAACTCTTTACTCGCATGGGCTATGGTGCCCAAAACATGTCTGTAACATGAAGCATGATTAAATGTTTTATTAGTGCTGCTACTAAGTTAGTCATGGCCAGGGTTTATTCTGACCGAAAGTCATTTAAGTATCTAAGTACCCGCATACCCTGAACAAATATGTACTTACCGTATGTTCGCTTGTCACACTTCTCTCCATACCATCCATCTTCGCAGCCACCACGTTTACACTTTCCAGTAATTTGGTGACAATATTCCGCTCGAGAACAATGACATTCATTGATACAGTCTTTACCATACAATTGTGGTGGACATCCTAAATCGATAACATCGAAACAGTTTCTTTGTAAATGAGCATTAAAATAAAACAGTTATTGAAAAAACATTCAATCTTACAAGATCTCACATATAATCAACAAGAGATTCTATATTTCAAGAGTAACTCTTGATATAGAATCTCTTGATATAGAATCTCTTGATGTAGCTAACAAGAGATACTATATATCACATTTACAATCTTAAAATTGCAGAAATCCGCGCACATATAAGAAATCAAAAATTATGCGATTTCTGTATATGTAGAAGCTACATAAGCTACAGTTGAGACACTATCGTATCCAGAGTGTGTGCCGCCCAGGGCGGCCCTTCCGTTTACCTCCCCTGACTCGACAAAAGCACATATTGCTTATAGCAGACTCAACAGTGAATTCTCCTTTAAAAGTACCGCCATTGGTGGACCACCCCTACCGCCCATCAAACGTAGCTACGCTAATGAGTTAAGAACACTTTAAAGCATCATAGCCGAGAAGAGAGACTTAAAAGGATTATATCAAACAGAAATCAACAGTATGTTAACATTGCAGTTTTAAGTTACGGGCACACGGGGCAGTTGTGTAGAGGCCTCTTATTTCTAGGGGCCCAATTATGATGTATATATGCTATGTCTTCCTGTTAGTATGTATATATTGTAGGTACCAGTTCAATGACTTGCTCGTAGCGAGGACTACATTGCTACTAAAGTTTGCTATGGTCGTGTATATATGTATGGGTAATACATATATATATATATATATATATATATATATATATATATATATATATATATATATATAGTTACTCCAAACATGAACAAAGAGAAAACACAACAACGCGAGGACGTGAAACAGGTGTAGTGTTATTGGACGCCCAAGAAAGTAAAGAAGTAAGGAGGATTTAACGTTTCGAGCGGTCTTCTTCGTCAGAAACATAGAAAAAGGAAAGGTCCAAGGAAGGGAAGACGGAGAAAGAGAATCGCCAACGATACACACACGGTCACGTATTGAACTGACAGGAAGGGAATGGGTGAAGAAAAAGTGCAAGAGAAGAAGGTATGTGTGTGTATGTGCGTGCGCTCAGGTCTCTGTGTGTGCGTGTGTGTTTGTGTGTTTTTGTAATGATAGCACGTGCGTGTGTGTGTGTGTGTGTGTGTGTGGTTGTTGCTGTTTATCTATGTGTATGGTTGGGCATAATATCGTTAACGGTCATAGGAAGAATTTATAGTAGGAGTGACTCCTGTTGTGTGTCTACTTACACATGTGCGTAGAAATATATATATATAAATATATATATATATATATATATATATATATATATAATATATATATATAAATATATATATAAATATATATATATATATATAAATATATATATAAATATATATATATATATATATATATATATATATATATATATATATATATATATATTTACATATATATATTTCTACGCACATGTGTAAGTAGACACACAACAGGAGTCACTCCTACTATAAATTCTTCCTATGACCGTTAACGATATTATGCCCAACCATACACATAGATAAACAGCAACAACCACACACACAAACACACACACATATATATATATATATATATATATATATATGTGTGTGTATATATATATATATATATATATATGTGTGTGTGTGTGTGTGTGAAGTATATTTGCCATCTCAATATGGCTAACCACTAAGGGTGGATGTTACTTTAGCTTGTAGCCCCAGGAGAACATCTCCTCCAGCTGGCTATACACATACTTTCTGTGCCCTATCGGTATTTGCAAAGGGAGGTCATCCTTCCCTCGTCAACCTAAATGATACGTCCGGACTGCAGTTTCTGAGTATTGACCCGTCATCAGCGCACGACAACCACCGGTTTTTGATGGAAGGGAGTCCCAATGCAAATATTTATATTCTTTTTCCAGTAACTTTTCGTCACTGATCTTGAAAAAGTGTATACAAGCAATAATAAATCTCTGAACGAGGTATAGACAGTAACTGCACGACAATGTGAAGTATATTTGCCATCTCAATATGGCTAACCACTAGGGCTGATCTCCCTTTGCAAATACCGATAGGGCACAGAAAGTGTGTCTATAGCCAGCTGGAGGAGATGTTCTGGGGCTACAAGCTACAGTAACATGCACCCTTAGTGGTTAGCCATATTGAGATGGTAAATAAACAAATCGCAATATATTATCTAAGCATATTTTTGGTAAGTTTTCGTGACCTTAACGTTGGTCCAAATGATACTTTACTTTCAGAATGCTTTCCCATTGCGGTTCAGCTTCTAAATTATTACATCCTGAAAACGTCGAAGCACAGGATGCTATATCCATTGGCAAACCGTTTCTAACTCAAAAGCTATTGTCTCAGAGAGCACAGATTTTATTGGAGTTATTATAAGATTATTTACTCTCCGTGAGTTCTAAACATGTAAATCAATGAAATGGTCATTAAAGTTCTGGGCCACATCTCGTAAAATAAATCTAAAATTTATTAGATTCTTCCTCTCTCTACACTAAAACCCATATCTCTCTTTCGGCATTAAATTTCCGTCATATTTCTCTTGTCCGTTTCCCTAATCGACCTACCAACAAATACCGAATAATACTTCCTCTCGTCTAGTCTTAGTTTACACCCAAACATGTCTGTACAGTTAAGCTTGTACTGCGATTGCATTATCATTGATTCTGTCTCTGTATCAAAATATCGCTTTTCTATCTTTCGCCAAGGGCAACACCACTCAACGTTAAATAATAGAAGTTCAATAGTTATTGGTTAGACCTTCATCAATCATACCCTGATTTTCTTTGATCGAAAGATGCTTTATCAATCGATCGACTTCTGATGGAATTTATTTTTATCGAAACGACTTCTTTGTGAAACGTTATTTCACCGACATTCAAAACGATTTCCATATAAAAGTTTTGTAGATATCTTGTGCACTGATTTCATCTATGGGACAGTTTTTAACTCAGGATAATTACAAACATACAATGCATCCTACAAAGCACAATATTTTAAAATAAAAAGTAATTTTAAATAATATAAAATTAGAATTTTAATCGAAAGCTTTAATCTAAAGGAAAACTTTGAGGCACCTTCGAATATTATTATTTGTATGTGGCAAAATATTTTACATAGCTCCATATATATTCCATCACACAGACCAAATCCATGTTTTCAAACTGTGTGAAAGAATCAATAAAAAGTTTTTTGTCACTCAATTTTCTAACAAATTCTTCAAATTTAGATGCAGCATTTCAATGTACAAGTGCAAATAGTTGAAATAGTTTGGTAAGAAGGGCATGTTTTCTTGTAATAGTGTATCAACTTTGCTCTAACGCTATCCGAAATGAGAGAAACATACATCCAAATATCTTCTCTTCTTGTAAAATAATCTAAATCCATCCACATACGTAAAGAGCAATAAAAACACACGCATGTATTTGTCTTTAGAATATAAATAGACTCATTGATTGATTGATTGATTGACTGATTCATTGATGGCCCCTTTATAAAATTTGACGATGACCGAGCAGTAAGCATAATGAACAATTAAAGAACATAAAAAAAAGAAAGAAAGAAAATAGAAGATTCCTAAAGTTACGTTTGTTAATCTGTGGTCAATGGAGAGAATGATTTTAACTGCACGACACCTCGACAAAGGACGAAACCGTACATAGGATCACAGCAGCTTCCTCCAGTTATCACACATTCTGTGATTCTGGAACTCTGGAAGTGACAGCATTTCCTTGGTGCAAATATGTGACTCTCCCACCACTGCAATGCAATGGTGCCATCTACGGCTGCAAGTAATTTCAGCCATAAAGAATTAATAAGAAACAGGACTGGCTATACAACATTTCGACAACGACGCCGTCACGTAGTGTTTGGGTAAAAAGAAAAACACCTACATCTTCCACACGCCTGAAACTACCATCCCGACTGTAGTTCATAGTTGCTGAGGTATGGAAAACCCCCCTCAACTGAGTCACCATATCACGAAATATGCCCACTGTCAAGATAAAGTCAAGACAACGGAGTTTGTGTGCTTAAGGAGAGAATTATTAAAGTGGCTGAAGGGATCTCCAAACTTCGCATTAATATCCTAAAAATTTATTTCAGATGTTTGCCCTGCATTGTGGTTTCCATCCCAAGATGAAATTATGTTTCCATTTGTATCAGTTGCACCTCCTTGGCCAGCCACCGCCAGCAATGAAGCTGTCGAAATGAAGGCTATATAATCCTATCATACTTCATTTGAATGAACTGAAAACAAACCACTAAACATACACATACATTTAATGTGTGCAGATATACGCATTACCGATGTCCATTAACAACCCTGAATTCAGCTATCCATTAACAAGTCTTGTTTTTCACTCTGTAAGATATCCAGCGTCCTCTTCCTCACCAAACAAGCTTGGTGGGATTATCAGTTTAATCACCGACAACCCGACTGTGTAAAGAATTGCACTGTTACTTTTTCGATAGCATTTTCAAAGGAACAACCAGACCCAAATTATGAATGATATCCTATACAAGTTACCACTATATCGACCAGACTATCGGATGTTGTTACACTTGCTCGCGCTATCATAGCTTTTGAATAATGCCGCCTCATGCTGGCTGGGCTGGCAGACCAACATCCCCCTGAACAGAACACCAGTTTGCCGAAGGTTTATCCATTTACAGCTGAGTGAACTGGGATAACGACAAAGAAGAATTTTACTCTAGAACTCAACGCATCACTGGTCCGAGAATTGAAACACCGATTTTACAATCATGGATGCAACAACCTAACCACCAGAACATTAATCTCTCTCTCTTTCTTTCTCTCTCTCTCTTTCTCTCTCTCTCTTTCTCTCTCTCTCTTTCTTTCCCCCCCTCTCTCTAACAAGATTGGTTAAATAATCTGAGTTATATTTTCAAATGCAAATTATATATCTATTTGAAATTTATATTTCTATAGGGAAAATTGTTGCTATCTGTAACACAATTTCTACTGAAAGATATTATACTTATAGTTTTTATGTAGATAAAATGGTATAGACGCAAGCGAGGCTGTGTGGCAAGAAGTTTGCTTCACAATCAGATTTGTCTGGGTTCAAGTCCTATTGCGTGGCACCTTGGATAAGTGTCTTCTGCTATAACCCCAGGCCGACCAAAGCGTTGTGGTAGATTTAGCAAACGGAAACTGAAAGGAGCTTTTCGTGTGTAACATGTGTGGGTGTGTGTTGGTCTCCCACAATATCTTGATGACCAGTGTTGGTTTACATTTGCATAATAAGTAATGAGGTCGATTCATTCGACCAAACAAAACTTTTCAGGACAGTGCCCCAGTATGGCCGCAGTCCAATGACTGAAGCAGAAGATATATCTGCACAAATATCTGTCATCTTTCGAACTTATTTTGTATAACAATTAATACATTCTTTTATTATTTGTTTATTTATATTTATATATATATAATCTTTATCTTAAATTGAAAATTATTTCAAACCGCACAAAAGATACAATTATTTTATTTTTTCATAAATTGATTCAATAAAATGACTTCTCTTTTAAAGGTCTGCCTTGAGTCAGTCTGAGAATTATTCTTATGCCTCTGAGCGTGTATGATAGTTTGTGTGTATGTAGATGTGTGGTTACTTACAATGCACTCATACTCACGAACACAAAATCACAAAGACAGGCAGACATATGTGTATATATACACAACCGCACAGATACACACACACACATTTCGTTTATTCTCCCCTCCCCCTCTCTTATAAGCTACTCCTCATCTACATGCATTCATACAAGCATACCTAAACACAGGCGTAGGAATAATTCTCAGACAGACTCAAGGGAGAAATTTAAAACAAAGGAAATGTCATTGATGAGGTCAAGAATAGCAACGAAATCACCTTGACACACAAGCAAACGATTGCTTAACGAACACATAAAACAAACGAGCGGTTAGTTAGTTTGTTAGTTATTGAACCGTTTGACTAACAATGAAAATGTCATTTTGAACCAGTACGTATGTTTACTGGGGCAATGACCCTCCCAACACAACAAGATTTGTTTCCACACACGAATTCGAATCAAGAGTCTTGCAATCCGCATACAAAATAAAGTATTTTACAAAATACTTTTTAAAAAATTAATTCGATGTCAAGTGGTTTAGATGAAAAAAAAGTATTGTTTCAGTAATATGGTGTCTTGTGAAAATACGTTTACTTAAGGTTTTTTCAAAAAAAAAATTGATTTGATGATAAGATGTGGTTTTGGTATCACTGATAATGCATGACATGAAATACCCCAAATACATTTGAATAAACAATTGGAAATCGCTCTTAATGTGAGAAATCAACATACCAAATAACTTAATATGATAAACTCCAGCTTTCCCAACAATATACAATACAGAACTCTTTACGTCACCGGTACAAATTGTTCTATTTGTGTTTGGTTTTAGATAGCATTCCATTCCTTGTGGATAGATAACGTTCATTTTTGAATCTAGAGAGAACAGAATATACAATATACATAAAAATAGAAAATTTATGTCAGCAAATGTTAAGTTTAAATAAATATAAATAAAACAAGTGTGCGTGCGTATGTGTGTGTATTTATACGTCACTACAGTAAACAGGGTCACTAATCAGTACCAGTATTGCTAAAAATAAGAGTCAAATCAACTCAATAGTCACACATACATACATTTATATATATGCATGGATACGTATGTATCCATATCAGTGTATATGTCACGAGATCTACTTCACAGCCCTTAACTGCTCCTTTAAAAACTGCAAGTCACCATCTTCATCATCAACATCATTGTATCAGCTGCCTTTTAATATATATGGTATATTTAGCACCCTGTCAGCCAGATCCATGACTACATTTCGATACTAATTTGCAGTGATCTCATTTTTCTGACATTATCAATGCACTTGAGTAAGTATGACTCTTGCAGTGTCCTTTCTGCTAAATATTTTGGGCTTTTTATGTCTGCATAGAGAAAACTATTAAATACACCGATTATTTTTCTTAGACGTGCTCTGAAATCAGCCGACATTCGTGAAATTGATAAATATATTGATGAGAGGAAGAGGAGACAGAGAGCGAATGGTAAGGAAAGGTCTACCTTTGCACTGAAATACTTGCATTATTAACATTATTTTAGGTGGCGAGCTAGCATTCATTCCGGCGCTTTCCTCTTAAATTCTGGGGTCGATAAAATAAGAACTACCCTGCACTAATTCAAGTTTGGATTTTACACAGACTTGTAAGAATCTACGTATATACCACGTTGCCAATAATTTCAGAGATTCTGCTCACTTGGAATAATCGTTATAAATTTTCTAATAAGCATTAAAAAACCTGCTCAGTCAACTTGAACCAATATTTTGATACTTTCATAAAATAATATTATATTGTCATTCAATTGATAATATCTGAATACTGTGTATTTAAAACGAATTAATTTCGATTTATCATTATGAAAAATATAATCACTACAATCATTATCAACAATATAATAGAATATGAAATATTATTTCTCACCTGTAAAATTACTGTAAATTTCTACAGTACTAAATCTGTATGTGTTTCTGAAGAATATTCTTATTAGGCGTTTCACTGCATGTTTGTTATCAGAGGAAAATAAATAGGAATGCGTCTTCGACTCGTTCTTTATGAATTCATGATATGTTCCTGTATATAAAGAAATAAGTTTAGATTATTAAACTGAAAAATCGGAAAATGAATGCGAATAGCAACAAACGGGAACAAGTGTTCAGATAAGTAATGGTATATTTTAGAAACAAAAGAGATTTTTTACATTTGAATTACAACAAATATTAACACTTAGAAACTACAAGTTTTATTCTGATTATAGAAAGAGGTTACAAATATTGTAAAAATGTTCTTTTATTTTCCGAAGATGCAGCTGTATTAGTCCTGGTGTATATACTCGAAGGAACAGCCTCTATTCAGTTTATATTTACATTGTGAAAGAAAATACAAAACAATCCTTCCATCACTACGTTATAGTGAAACATGTGGTGAGATTGTGAGATCTAATACTCTGAAGAAGGAAGGCGCTGAGCTGGGAGAAACGTTATCACGTCGAACAAAATGCCTAACAGCATTTCGTCTCCTAAAACGGTGAGGTAGGGGAACCGTTAGAACGGTGCGCACGAAGCGCTTAACGGTATTTCATCCGTTTCTGAATTCAATTTCCATTTTACTTTTCATCCATTTGAGGTCGTTAAGCTATCAGTTGATCACTGAGATCAATATTATCAACTTCCCAAGAAATAGTTGCCCCTGTGCTAGAATTTGAAACCTATATATTTATAGAAATGAATATACGTATGTATGTATGTATACATGCAGCTACACACACACACACACACACACACACACACACACACAAATACACACACACACACACACACACACACATACACACACACACACACACACACATATATATATATATATATATTGTAGGAAGAAATGGAGCTGAACGAAGATTTAACAAAATTCCTTTCTATTATTTTCTACATGTGTTTCAAAGGCTGCAAAGTCCATAATTCGGATTGAATAAGGAGTCCATTTTGCAGCCTTCTCTTCAGGAAAATCCAGGAACTTAATTCTCCAACAAAATGCACAGCAAGCTTTTCGACAAACGCTCATGAGGAGCCCATGGAATAAATGGCACCATTTATTCAATAAATATATAAAACTTCAAATTTCCGCACTAAGGCACGGATTTTAGGCCCCATGGTCGTAACCTCAACCGTGCTTTTTCTGTTGTGATTTTTGCTACCCAGGTATCGGTTATCATTTGAATTATCCGTAATAAGATAATTCATTTATCTACTTCAATAATTATATATATATATATATATATATATATATATATATATATATATATATATATGTATATATATATATATATATACATATATATATATAATATATAAATATATACATACATATATGTACATACCTTCATATATATGTATATATACATGCATATATGGGTACAGGACATCAAAAAAACATTGAACACAATGTGAAACGAAAACAAAAACATAGAAAACGAACTTTTTTTCGAACAATGAAATAAACAGAGAAACGAGACATGATACACTTGTGTGATTGAGTGTGTTTATGTTTGTGTGAGAATATATAGATATTGTTACGAATGGGAAAAATTACAACTTCTAGTTCGCACGACGTGGATTAGAACACTCCTCTCTGGTTTTATAAGCAAAGGCAGTGTGGTTTTGGCGTAACTGGCTGTGTAAGAGAACGCAGTGTGATTTTGGGGATCTCAGTCACAGATTTCTTAATTAATAATTTTTTTTGTAACTAAACAGTTTGAAACTTCGGATACTGGTTGAACGTGACACGTAGAACGCGGTTTACTCTTAACATTCTTAATAAAATTTTGTATTTTAGAGTTATTTCGTGTTAAACTTGTCGTATTTGGGGAATTTTAACCAATCAATGACGTGTAGTCAGCTGAAGAAGGTTACATTACGAAAGTAATGGAAGAGTAACCACTTCCGGGTCATCGAGTCATGAAAGACAGAGAGGTGGGAGAAAAGTATAAAAGAAAAGAAAGGTGGGTGAGAAAAACAGAAAGTTTTTTTTATAGGGAATACATAACTGTGTGTGTGTGCGTGTGTATTTTTTCCATCTTATCCAATGTGTCTTCTCGTTTATATAATATTAGCGTGTGGCATTTCCAGCAGGTCAAGCAACAATACAGATTGTCAGATTTTCTCGCACACACATACATACATGCATACATGCACACATACATACACACATACATACATGCGCATATACATACATACATACATACAAACATACATACATACATACATACATACATACATACATACATACATACATACATGTACATACACACAAATATACGTTTTAATCGTTTTCAGTTAACTCGTTCAATGAATGCGTCTGATTTTTTTAATGTAACAAATCAGAGAGAGGGAGAGAGAGAGAGAGAGAGAGAGAGTATTTCTTTATTCACCATAAGGTTGAGAAAAAGAGGGGACAAAACAAACGTTGGGGTCAGGGTATCGAATGAGACGAAACATATGAATAAACAAACAATTAAAATATATACAATTAAATGAGAATGAGTGATTAACAAAAAATGAAGCGGAGGACGCGGTCGACCCCACAAACCACATACTCACACTGAAGACTTTGCTTTATCCTTTTTTACATTCTCGATTAAACAGGTTCTTTCACTCGCAACATACTTGCTATAGACTTCCATCTTTTACGAAACACACTTTGCGACAGGCATTTCTCGAGACTGGAGATAAACATGCCTGTTGCAATTCCTTTTACTCTCGTCTTCCACACTACTTCTTTCGCCATAGCAACTACCGAAAGAAAACAGGCTCGCTCCTCCCTATTCAGGAAGGTCGGCGTAACTATCTTAATTACAGATTCGCTCGACAGTTGTACTCTTCTCGAATGCGACAGCAGGTGTTCTACATAAGTCCAGAGTTCAGTCACCTTGGGGCATTGCACAATCGCGTGCAGGACAGTTTCACTGTCCCTCTTACATCTTGCACAAACCGGCGAAGTTGCACACCCATGTCTAAAGAGCTTATCTCGAACCGGTAAAGCTCCTCTGTAATATTGCCAGGCCAGGGACTTTTGGTAATTATCCATAGGCCCCGGACCGAATGTTCTTTGGAACAGGCTGGCCAGTTGATTTTCGTCGAAGCCCAGAGTTTCTCCTAGGACGTCGTCACACTTAAACTCTACTAACCCTCTATAGAAGAACGAGGTAGTAGCCCCGCCACCGGCGTTGCCCGACTGGGAGAGAAGCACGAGTGCCTGATAGCACTCTGCATGCCACATGCCCAACCTCGGTCTACACTTGATCCATGGGTTCAGTTCGTTAAACGATGTGAACTGTGGAAATAACAGCTTGACAAACGGAGACCACACCTGCTCACCGTCCAGGTAAATCCAGAGGTGCCTAAGCCTGAGCGCATGTCTGCGCATTTTTAGCCACGGCATCCCTAACCCACCGTTCAGCGGCTTTTGGCAGCAAATAGAGCGCCTTACAAGAGGTCTGCTGCCCCTCCACAAAAAGCGAAAGAGCATGCATTCCAGTTTGTTCAGCCACGAATCGGGGCAAGGCACTACGGTTAGGCGGTAAGTGATTACAGAGGCAATAAACACCTCCGCCCTCCCTTTCAAGGACAGCTTCCGCTCAGACCATGTCTGAGTTAGGAGAGCCACCTTTCTCGCCACATCGCTCCAGTTCTTCTCTATCTGGAGATCTGGACCTAACCAGATCCCAAGCATTTTCACCGGTCCTTCCGTCCAACGTCCTACGACGCTGTCGGAAGACATCGACTTGCCCCTCCAGGTGCCGAGTTGCAAGCCGACCGATTTATCCCGATTGACTTTCGCTCCTGCCACCGCTTCGTAGTCTCTTAAGGCCTCACCCACCCACTGTAGGTGCTCGACTCGGGAAACGATGACGGTGATGTCGTCCGCATACGCCGAAGCTGACTTTCCGCACCCTAGATCTTGCGGAGTGCCTCTCATAGTTTCCAACCTCCTCAGCAACGGCTCGAGGGCCAAAACGTAGAGAAGCGGGGAGAGAGGACACCCTTGACGTACCGAACGTTCAATGCTGAACGGCTCCGAAAGGAAACCATTTACCCGAACTACCGATTCGATGTTGCTGTATAAAGCGATGATCCATCCGCGGAAGGTCGGGCCGAAGCCAGCCGCCGCGAGGACCGCCGCCAGATACTGATGGTCCACCCTATCAAACGCTTTCGATTGGTCCAAGTGGACCATAGCCCCACCCTTGCCAGGAATCCTATTTACCCTTTCTAAGGCATAGCGTAGAAAGTGGAGATTGTCGTGGATGGTCCTTCCAGGGATGGCGCAAGTTTGCGCCTCGCCAAGTTCACCCACGACCCTCGCCAACCTTTTTGCTAAGACCTTGGCCAAGATCTTCAAGTCTGCGTTAAGCAGGGTGATAGGCCGGAAATTATCAATTAAATCCCCCTTGTTTGGGTCCTTTCTTAACAGCGCTACCACCCCTCGGCTCACAGACTTAGGAATTCTCCCGTTCTGCTGCCAGTTGGTGTACACGCATGCAAGTAGGTGCCCAAACAAGTCTGGCATGCTACTATAGTGTTCGTAAGGCAGACCATCGAGTCCCGGCGATTTGTCCCCGCCACAGTCTGCCAACATATCCTCGACTTCTTTGGCTGTGATCGGCGCCTCACAAGATTCCGCGTCCGGCCTCGATAGACGCGGCGAACCGGCTAGGAAGTCTGCGAGCTTCTCCCCGCGCTCCAGCTCGCCGCTCCTCCCGAATAGCTGGGCGAAATGATCATGAAACACCTTGCACATCTCCTCGGGTTCGTTTACTAATCGACCATTTGGGCCCGTCAAGGATCGAATGGTTGAGTTGTTGCCACGCTGGCCCCCTACCACCCGGGCCCATCCGGCCGCGTTGATCCCTTCCTGTCTCATTGCACGGATCTTAGCCCTGACAATGCACCCTTCATGTTTAGCTTTGAGATGTGGGTCTAGTGCTAACCTCGCCGCTAACACTTTCGATGCACTGCCTGACCTCATTGCCTCCTCTATTGCCTTAACTAGTTCCTTTTCTACTTTGTTTCTAGCACTAGCTAGTTCTTTGCTAAACCTAATTGACTCAAATTTGATGGCTCTTTTCAGGGCGTACCACCATTTATTGCTGATAATGGATCCGGTTAACGCCCTCATTACTAATTGTTTAATCCGATTCCTGTAGGCTTCACAGTCCAATAGTGACTTGTTTAGCTTCCAGTAACCGGTACCTCGTTTACACATGCTATCTATGTCGAGCGTACAGGTCACTAATTTGTGATCGCTGTAGCTGACGATATGGTGTTGTGGACAGCTAAGTATTTTCTTATCTTTCCTTCTAGTTATGATTCTATCGATATAAGATCTGGACGACCCGTCGTTTCTTGCCCAGGTCCACGCTGGAGTGTCTGGATGGTCCAGTCTGAATCTATCTGCCAATTCGAAACGACTTAGCATATCGTTGAGGTGAGGTAATCGCCTCGTATTCTTTCTCGAGCCAACATAATCTACGCTTGCATCGCAAATTATGTTGAAGTCACCTAGCAATACTAACGTGTTCGACGTGCCAAGAAAATTCTCTAGGCTTTTGAAATACTCTTTCTGCCCGGCTTTTCCTTCGCAGGGAGCATAGACAGCGACCAGCCTGAACACTTTACCACTGCTGTGCGTCACATCCAAAACGACCAACCTGCCTTCCGGATCTATAAAGACAGTTCTAATCTCTAAATCCAGGTTTTTCCTGACCAGCACTGCCACTCCTCCTCCCCCTCCAGGTCGACAGGGAGAAATGTATTTCTCGTAGCCGTTTAGAAGGGGCGAAAAAGCCTGCAGCCCACTCAGTCTGGATTCGGTAATTACTACTACATCCAAACGATGCGACCTAAGGTCGTTAAGGAGGTAGCCTTGCTTCCAATACGACCCCAGGCCGCGAGTATTTATACAACCGAGTTTAAACGAGAAAGTGAAAATTTAGTCGAATGTTTAAAACTTACTGTTTTAACAGAAGAGAGGGTGTAGTTTCACCCTCATCTTTTCTGTCTGTGAGTGTTGTGTTTTGCGAGGTTAGTTTTTTTGCGAATTGTTTGTACAGATGGCTTGAAAGGTTCATCTGTAACGAGCCTACGTCCTCCGCAAAAGATTTTTTAATTTCAAAATAATCCGCGTTATCTATCGTATAAAATTCTACATTTTCGGATATAATACTATTTATATCTGTTGCGATATATTTTTTCGCCGATTTCAGTAAATTAATTTTTTCCCTTAATAGGTTATTGTTTTTATTTATTGCCGTGAAGGTGTTTCTTTTTTTTTGTTAGGTGATTGTGGAGGGGGCTGTGTGTGTGTGTTTGTGGGTGTGTGTGTGCTTGTAGAAGCGTGGGTGTTTGTAGATGTGTGCGTGCTTGTGGTAGGTGTGTGAGTGTTTGTGTGTGCTTTTTCCAGTGTGTGTGTTTTTTTGGCTACGTGTGTGTTTGCGACTGTATTTGTGGGTGTGGGTGTGCTTGTCTGTGTCAGAGTATAGTCCTGTGTATCCGAAGAGGGTGGATTTTTCCGTTTCCGTCTTCTTTTTGAAGCTTCCACGTTGACCCACTCCTGGATGTTATTGTTGTTGTTGTCATCGTTGTTATCGTTGTTTTCTCCCGTTGTCGGCTGAATTTCGGCAATTGGGGTGCGCGACGTGGCTGCTATTTCTAGCGGTGAAGTTGTTTTCGGCGTCGTGCTTGCCTCTGTAGTATTTTCTTTCGCTGTCTTCTTGCAGCTCGACCTTATGTGGCCTTTCTCGCCACATTTATAGCACCTCGGTTTTCTTCCCTCGACTATTACCATCAAGGTGGTATCTCCAATGGTGAGGGAGCTTGGCAATTTTTCCAAGTCCGAGAGGTTCGCTTGGATCACAAGCTCTAAGTCCTGTCCATACCAGGTTGTGGGGCGATATCTTTTAGACTGAAGAATGGCAATTTCTTCCTCTTTGCCTAAGAGAATCGCTGCTGTTATGAAATCCACATCTATTTCGGGCGGAATGTCCGTAACCGTTATTCTGCTAGTTCTCATTCCTAAATAAAATGGTAAAAGAACTACCTCTTCTGACTTCAACGTTCTTGTTGAATGTTCCCTAGCTATTTCTTCGCTAGGGAAACGCACCTCTACCGTGCCGAAGCGACTACCCCTTGTTATATAACTTGTTTGTTGCCATATCGGCCTCAAACATTTTTCAATGGCTTCTCTCTGTACGAAGTCAATTTTCTTATTTTTGACATTATACGTCTTGTATATGACAGTTTTTCTCTCCGTCGCGTAAATCAATTCACTGGGAGGGAACAACTTCACATTATCACCTTCTTTTTTTAGTAGTCCTTGGTATTTCTTTAATTCTTCCTTGTTAATGACTATATTTTCACAGGGGCGAGTTGCTGCACTCGCAAAATTTATTTTTGCCTTTTCTTGTCGTTTACTAGCTTCGCCAGACATATTGTCGTCTGCTTTTGTAACGCTCGCGTGAGACGTCTCTTTACTTCTACCTTCCTCCTCCCGCATTTTCGCCTTCATGCCTTCAAACAAATTTTCAACGTTTTCCTCCGACTCGGAGGAGACTGGTTGCAAATTCATGTCTTTTTCGTCACTTCCCCCTTGAAACAAGGGGGAAAAAACAGCAGAACTCTGCTGCAACAGCAGAAAAGAAGTGGCCTCGACGACCAAAACAGCAAATTTTCAAACTTTTCAGCACAAAAACAATCTTTCACTGCGGAGCAAAGAATTAACACGACCGATAAGAGAGAGAGAGAGAGAGAGAGAGAGAGAGAGAGAGAGAGAGAGAGAGAGAGAGAGAGAGAGAGAGAGAGAGAGAGAGAGAGAGAGAGAACGCAAGAGAGAGTGAGAGAGAAAGAAAGGGAGAGAGAGAGAACGGAGAGAGTGGTGGTGTGTTGACGATCTGAACGACAGCTTATGTAAACTTACCATCCCCCTACCACTGCATATTAATTTATTAAACCCTCTCCTCTTCCTTGGTTCCATTCGGGGTTTTTATCAGCTTTACATATTCAACTAGCAGATTGACCCGGCTTTGCTCGGGTGGATAGAAATTTGATGGATAACTTGTTTAAGCGTTAATTTTAACGAAATTGCATTCCATTTTATCCATACTTTTGGAAAAATCAAAACAAAGATATTGTCCGCAACAGCGCATATTTTTATAAATTTGAAGAAAACAGCAGAACTTATGAAATCTGCTATTCGAATAAGGCTCAAAACACATAACAAAGTACAAAAGTGTCAAAAGAAGACAAAAATATGTAAATGTTTGACAGATACATTTGGGAACATAGCTAAATTAGCATAAGGGTGAAATTTTTCCCAGAAAAAAGAAGATATTGACGGTCCATTTTTATATTTAGTTTTGTAGAACAAAACATCCAAATGAATAATTAAACCAATAATTATATGATCGACGTTGTAATGAAGAATTGTATTGCATCTTGTGAAGGCGCAGAATCCAATTGATTGAATTGTCTGATTTGAAAGGTTGCATTTGATTTGAACTTGAAACCACATCATCTACAAAACCTCTGCATGCACAATGTTTTTTGTTGTCCTGTTTGGAGCAAATGTTTTTACTGCCGACTTGGGAACATCCAACATATAGTTGGCCGTGGGAAAAACAATGATCTCCAAGATGCAGTCCTGCAACGTTTAACGTCTGACCCTGAGACTTATTAATTGACATTGCAAAAGCTAAACGGAGTGGAAATTGCGTCCTTTTGAAAGAGTACGGTGTATCAGCGCCCGAGATAGTAAGAGTTACCCTTGGTATAACAACTTCCTCTCCTTTTCCACAGCCAGACATGATTGTTGCATGAATGATGTGATTTGACATTCTATTCACAACAAGGCGAGTACCATTGCAAAGTTTAGGAGGAGTTATATTTCTGAGAAGTATGATAGGACATCCTGCTTTGAGGTACAACATGTGTGGAGGAAAACCAGGAGGATCCGATGAATTAAGAAATTCAATAGGGTATTTAACAGTATCATAGGGGTCAACGTTCGAATCAATTGATTTAAAAACCATAGAATTTCCCGGAAGTGTTTCAAGCAATTGCCGATTGATTGCAGAGACGGTCACGTTTGTAGGTGATAAGATAGCTCTTTCACAAAGCCATGTATGATTGAGTAAATTTTCAGGCAATTGTGGAAAAACGGCCGATTTAAGATCATCGATACTACCAACCAGGGAACACAAATGCTGAATTGCAATATGGTCGTGTTGGTCTTTTGGTACCCTACCGTCACCCAAAAGAAGAAGATCCTGGGCGAACTTTTCATGTTCAATGTCTCCATGTAATCGAACACGCATGTTTGTGGTTAATCTGAGTGTTGTTACTTGTGACCACAATGAAGAAGATTTCAAGCATGCCCGAACCTGATCCGCTCTTGTGCCCTTTGGAATTACTGGCAAAGTTTGTCGAAAGTCCCCAGAAAACAATACTGTTAGGCCCCCCATACTTTGTGGACAGTCTCTTACGTCTTGTAGAGTCCTATCGAGGGCCTCAATAGCTCCTTTGTGGGACATTGTGCATTCATCCCAAACGATGAGTCTACACCTTCTGAATAGATCTGCCCGCTGACTGTCCTTCTTAATGTCACAAGTAGTAGTTTCACTGGAGGTTAAATTAAGGGGAAGCTTAAACGTTGAATGTGCTGTCCTGCCACCAGGAAGAAGGGTTGCAGCAATACCCGATGAAGCTACAGCTATTGCAATAAGTTTATTTTGTCGAACTTTTGCCAAAAGTAATTTAGTGACAAATGTTTTGCCGGTACCTCCGGGAGCATCAAGGAATAAAATGCCACCACATTGACTGAAAACGTTAACAACTGTGTTGTACGCGGACAATTGATCTGCAAGTAATTTCGGTTCCATTTCAAGAACCTGTTTTGATAGAGCATGGATATCATAAGAAGTTTCCTGGATGATGAAGGTTGGAATACCTTCAGAGTCAGTCCGATGAGTTTGTGGAAGTCCGTATGATGGTAAAACAGCGCTACCCATAAGTAAAAGCCTATTTTCTATGTCAATGAGTGCTTGATTGTAAATTTCGTCAGTAAAGACGACTTCAAAATGAGGAAGTTGTTGCTGAGCCTGATGCAATAAATATGTCAATTGGTTGCGAAACTTCAGCCATAGCGTGTTCGGATCACTTATGTTGCAATGTATAAGAAGTTTTGCGAACAGTTCTCGCGCAGTTCCAGCTGAATGTGATGAAGCAATCTCCGCCAAAGTTGCGTCCCATCGTGAGTCGTCTTCTAGCATACCACGCGCCAGACAGGCTTCTCTGAATGTAGGATAGACATGATTGTCGATAGTTTTTAGGTCTTCAAATGAAGTGGCTCCTGTTACCTCATGAAGTAGCATGCGTAGATAAAAGCATTCATGTTGATTTGGAGGAACCGTGTACACTCTGCCTAAAGAAGAACTGAACTTGATATCCGATTGACCATCTAATGGTTGGCCATTTTTTCGACGACTCCATTTTTTGTTATCTCATGTATCGTATGACGGAACTTGATTGTAAAACAATGTTTTCGCGAAATCATATTTCTGACACAACTTGAAGAACCCTGTTAACGTTGTCTCTCGAGAGGTTTCTGCTAATAAAGAAGCATTCTCACGAGTGTAATACGTCCACTGACCATTTTCGAGGTGAACGGCTAAGTGTATGATTACAGGATGCCTTTCATGAATAGGGAAGCCAAAGAATCGCCAAAAGGCCTCGCTACTACTTATGTAGCGCCCAACTTGATATTGCATCACTTCGTCTCTACTGTCCCCGCCACGTAGAGTAAATGAAGCTGCGTCGGAGCCCTTAGTTATGTACTTACATATATATTGGATGCACCTAACAGAACTACAAAATTCAACATTGATATGTGCATCGAAAACGCTCAACAAAAATGGACAATATGGAATAACCCATCTGTTGTCAGCCTCGTAACCATTAACAATGGCCGTAAAACCTCCATCTTCAGGGCGCCTACGTCTGTACAAAGGGTAGCCGTCAGTGTCAGTCTGAGTTTCACGGACGAAAGAGCGTGGAAATGTTTTGGTACCTCTCTTATTGCCTGAAACGCACGGTAAATCAGTTCTTAAACCAGGCCCACACGGACCGTGCACCATATGAGCCTTAACTTTCATGTACAAGTCCTTATCGATAGAAGGATCAGGGAACTCCGCCGAGATTATGCTGTCAATATCGTTTGAATTGACCTTCGTTGCCAACCAGATGAGAATATGAGCATGAGGAAGCCCTCTTTTTTGCCATTCAATTGTATACACGTCAGCTATAACGGGACCATAGACCTCACCTAATTTGATAAGATCCATGAGCTTAAGTAACTTAAGATGAAATACCCTCGCTGAGAGATCATAACGGCGTGTGACTGTCTGACCAGGAAGAAGTTCGTCCTCAATTTCCTTCCATTGTAGGAATTTGAACAATAAAATCTTAAAGTCAGTCAGAAGACACCAATTCTTGTAATTTTCAGTCAAATCATTATAACAAAATTTCTAAATTTTTGATTTGATTTGAATGAAGCAGGGCATTTCCTAAGCGGCTGATTCATTTATAAAAAATACTTGGTTTTTTATTCGGTTGAGTCAAGAACAAGTTAAAAAATAATAACTTACGAACGATTGAGCCTTTCAACGTTTTCGATGAAAAGATTAATTCAATCTTCTAATTTATTTTTATCCATCAAAATATGTTGATTTTTTTCAGGGAACGCTTCAAATTCACACTCATTTAATAAACACAACAGTATGAAAACATTTAAGTCATTTAAGACTGTCTAAGGGAAATAACTATATAAGCATTTTTAGAGAGTTACTTCCCTTATATATATGCCAAAAATGCATTAAAAATGGGAAAAATGATGGTAATTTTTTTTTTAAATCGTAGACTCATCGTAGACGCGCGCTAATACCCAGAAGGGTTCGATATGAATCATGACTATAAGATACCCGCTTTTGGTTAAACTGCACCGCAAAATGTGGGAGTAGTTAGGAATCTAAATCGTAGGAGACAGACACCACACAACCTCACTTTTATATATATAGATGTGCGTATGTATTGGTATATATATATATATATATATATATATATATATATATATATAGATATAGATATAGATATAGATATAGATATAGCGAGAAGTTGATGCTATAATAGATAATGGTGTCATTGAGACCCAAATCTGTCAGGTAATGCTGAGTAAGTGATAGAGACAGACCATAGTTAAGTTCCAGATTCGGTAATATTGCGAATAAAGGGTTTGTCAGCGTGTGTATATATGAATTTTTTTGCATAATGAGATAAAAAGCCAAGGCTGTATAGATATTAGAGCATTTATAGATAGAAGGTCTTACAGCTGTTTCTAGGATATTAATTAATAATATCCCTTCATCGGAGACGGTCCGAGAGGAAAAATTAAGACATAGTTAGTTTCGATGTGATACAAATAGAGAGTGAGGTGGAGGAAAGAAAATAGATGTAAGATATGTATGGTTACTGAGTTCGTAAATCCGTTTTATAGGCATAATGGTATATATGTGTAATATTCCAATATCCTTTGAGTAAAATCCAAAAGTCGAACAGAGTTTAATATGAGTCCATCCAGGTATAGAGTTTATAAGCAATGTAAAATTCTCTTAAAGTTGGTCATTCCCAGTAGGGAATTTATATAGAGTGTACACTCTATATAGAGCTACACTCTATATAAATTCCCTACTGTATTATCCATATTACATGATGTTACATGCTATGAAACGGTCCAAAACTCTAGTCAACAAAATCTAAGACTTTGTAAGATTAATAACTTTATACTGAGAAGGTCTTACAGAAAAAGAATATGACTATATTACCAATTTTAGATGAATACCTAGACGCTTATATAGCATACCAAAGTCCACGACACTGAAAATAATAACTAAAGCATGCTAAGGATCTACTGACATATACATCAATGTCTCCTTACCAAATGATTTGAAATTAAGACAATAATAGCTGGTCCAGCATGGGAATAACTTTATAGAAATCCTTCTTGAGTTATTCCTCAAGCATACCAGAAGTTTCAAAGCAGATACTAAAGCATCTTCCGAAAACAGTCGATGAAAATCACTGATAGAATCTTTCAATGTTCTGAGTCTTTATTCAAACGTCTCTCGCGAAATACGAATACAGGTTATTAAATCCTGGTTGGATCATTATAACGATGACTTCCTCACCGCTTGACAAAGTATCTGTAATAGGACAAAAGTTTCTTCTGGAGACATTATGTTCCCATGATAATTTTTATTCCTATTTTTATATCATTTCTTTATTTGTATGATATTCTAAGCTATACATACATCCTCTATATAAGATATATATGTCCCTAGTATATTAGTCTAATCCCTTCCATAAGCATGTAACCATCATTTTATAAAGAAAAAACCACAACCCTGAAGAGATTCTACCCGATATTATTCAAAATGATAATTAATTCTCATCATTTGAATTCTTGAAATTATGCAATTATTTATAGGCTGGAATCGAAACGTACACGCAAGCTTTTCTAAAATTTTATTTGTATTCAGATTTTATCTTGGAATTATCTAAATGAATTAATTTACACCCTTATCAACTCTCCATTTTCCCAGCTTTAATTAGATAATACTTACAACAATCCTATACATATTGGGGAGACTTTCCTTGAATGTGTTGGCGATTAAACCAGTGAAATTTTGGATATATTAATCCCTTGAGAAGATAATATATCCTCGAATTGACTACACACACACACACACACACACACACATATATATATATATATATATATATATGTATGTATGTATGTATGTATGATGTATATATATATATATATATATATATATATATATATATATATATATATATATATATATCACTGGTTTAATCGCCAACACATTCAAGGAAAGTCTCCCCAATATGTATAGGATTGTTGTAAGTATTATCTAATTAAAGCTGGGAAAATGGAGAGTTGATAAGGGTGTAAATTAATTCATTTAGATAATTCCAAGATAAAGTGAAGGCCAAAAGGATGAAGAAAACATCCAGGACCCAACAAAAGACAAAACCGAGGAACCTAGAACAAAGGCAAACAATGACACATGTCCAGCTCCCAACACAACTGAAGACCAAAGATGGCCGCAAAAAAAGAAAAACACCCTAAAATTGATGGGAAACAGGAGGCAAAAGACAAGAAAATTAAAGCTAAAACAAACCCTGTTCAGAAAAAACAAAAGAACCCCAGCAAGAACATCTGCAAATTCTACCTGAAGGGGGACTGCTGGTACGGCGTCGAAGGTGCGAACTGTCGCTTTGCACATCAGAAGCCCTACCAAAACCGCTCGGACACAAGACAAAAACCCCTCCCTGGGGGAGAACAAAAAGATAAAGAAAAAGCAAAATATAAAAGAAGGAAAAATAGCGCACGGACCACTGAAAAACGATATGTGGATGTGGTGCGCGGTAACCCAACAAATGGCCAGCTTCACCCAGATGTGAGAAGGGCAGCAGCTGAACAGCAATCTTTTTTGTGCGTGGCACAAAAAATTGTTCAGCAGCTGACCTGGCTACAAGCACAAAACTGGAACTACCACCACATAAGGCCACCACCAACAGATGCAGGATGGCCACCACAGACACCAACACCAACACACACACCACAAAAATATTTCTACTGTACGTAGGAGGGCTGCTGCGCGGCAACTGTAAAAGGAAAATCTCATTCCTGAGAGACCTTGTGACTTGCAATCAAGCTATATGCATAGCACTCACAGAAACGCATCTTGGACACGATATAGGGGATGCAGAAATACACATACCGCAATATGCAGTCATACACTCAGATAGAAAAGGGAGGAGCCATGGTGGAGTTGCAATGTACATCCGAGATGACCTCACACCCCAGGTCCTGTTGTCATATTCAAACTCAGTGTGTGACACTCAAATTGTATACATAAGACAACTGAATATCGTCATATGCACTACATATCGCCCACCAGATGCCCCAAATCACCCGGGCATGTTTGAAGACTGCCTAACAAAAATAGAAGTCCTCACCAACCTTGAACAAAACAACAGTGTATTCTTCATGGGTGACTTTAACTTCCCCCACTGTGGAATGGCCTGGGGGGGGCAGATGCTCTCAGGGATGACACACCATCAGCAGGCACAGGCAAAGTCCCTGCTCCATCTCACAAATGCCTCTTTCTTGGAGCAAATAGTTCTGCAACCAACAAGGGGAGATAATATACTGGATCTCTGCTTCACAAACAATATGGATATTATCCATAATGTTTAAGGTGATGCCGACAATGATCTCAGATCACAACATAATAGAGCTGTCTATGTATGGACCAAAAGCCCCCGTAGACATACAACCTATACGAAGCATCCACCATCTCTCCAACTTAAACTTTCATAAAGCAAACTGGAAGTTGATTGAGAAAGAGATCCTCAAACAGGATTGGCCTAAATGTCTCTCCACACCGGACATTAACATGAAACACAAACACTTCATGTCCATAATACTAGCCATATGTGACAAATATGTACCAGTGTACAGGGCCAGCACACACAAAAACAAAAACAGAATCTCTAGAGAAAGGATGATTCTTATGAGACAACGGACAAGGATTGCGAACCGCCTGAGTACATCAACATTGAAGATGATGATATCACACTAGCCATAGATGAGATTGACACAAACTCAGCTGCTGGACCTGATGGATTTCCAGCGATCCTTTTCAAATCGTGCAAACGAGCCCTTGCAAAACCGCTACAGCTTCTTTTTCAGAGCTTTCTTGCAAGTGGTAAGCTCCCAGTCAAATTGAAAGAGGGGGTAATATGCCCTATCCATAAGGGAGGTAGCAGAGCAGATGCTAAAAATTATAGGCCTATCTCTCTGACCTCACACATCAGCAAAGTCATGGAACGAATAGTCCGCAAGAAACTAATCATGTTCCTTGAAGAAAATGACTTGCTGTCTGACACCCAGCATGGATTTCGACCAGGTAGAAGCTGCCTAACACAGCTCCTGCAACTCTATGACTGGGTGTTAAAACAGCTACTAAATGGCACAAATGTGGATGTAATATATCTCGACTTTGCAAAAGCCTTTGATAAAGTCGACCATGGTATGATCTGTCACAAACTGCGTGGTCTCGGCATAGGCGGAAAACTTGGAGAGTGGCTGCACAACTTCCTAAAAGACAGAAGACAGGCAGTTGTGAGCAATGGAGCCACCTCCAAGGAAACACAAATAACAAGCGGTGTTCCACAGGGCACTGTCTTGGGGACACTGCTGTTCATAGTGGCCCTTTCAGACATGCCTTCAGTTGCTACGATGGCCACCCTTGCTAGCTATGCAGATGACACAAAAGTCTCCCACACAATACACAAAACCCTGAAAATATTGCGCATCTGCAACAGGAGTTGGATAAAATATACAGGTGGGCTGAGGACAACAACATGCAGTTTAATGCAGGTAAGTTCCAGGCCCTCCGCTACCGGCACACAAAGGTAAACGACGTGCAGACTGGATACACTGGCCCAGGAAGAATTGCAATCCCTGAGTCAAAATCAGTGCGTGACCTAGGCATTGACATGAGCAATGATGCATCTTTCCAAGTGCATATTACTAATCTGGTGATACAATGCAGACGGCTAGCTGGATGGATTCTCCGAACTTTCAGAACAAGAGAGAAGGAGACACTGATGGTCCTCTGGAAAACATTCGTCCTCAGCCGCTTGGACTACTGCTCCCAACTATGGTCACCACACAATATAAAACTAACAGCAGAACTCGAAGCAATTCAGGGAAGCTACACAAAGAAGATCGTCTCAATGCAAAATATCAGCTACTGGGAAAGACTGAAAGTATTAAACCTCTTCTCCCTAGATCGGAGGCGGGAGAGGTATGCGGTGATATACATCTGGAAAATCCTGGAGGGTCTTGTCCCAAACTTTGGCATTCAAAGTTACTCCAACCGCAGAACGGGGTGCCACTGCATGGTGCCAAAGATTCCAACATCACCATCAAAATACAGGACCAGATAAAGCAAAAGCTTGGGTTTCAGAGGACCACAGCTCTTTAACATCCTCCCTAAATGCCTGAGAGACTTACATGGTGTGGATGTGGGTTTCTTTAAAAATAAACTGGATCTCTTCTTGTCGGGAGTCCCAGATGAACCTACCTCACGGCAGGAGACGCAGATGCGGGCAGCAGCATCGAACTCCCTTGTTGATCAAGTGCCACGTATCAGAGGTGGATTCACATATTAATGTAGCTCATTCAGCGGCGGTGCCCCAGCATGGCCGCGGCCTTCGGGCTAAAACATTTTAAAGGATTTAAGGATTTATATATATATATATATATATATATATATATATAAATATATATTTATATATATGTATGTGTGTGTGTGTATGTATGTATATATGTGTGTGTATGTTTGTGTGTGTGTGTGTGTGTGTTTGTGTGTGTGAATATATGCATGTGTGTACGAACGTATGCATGTGTGTGTGTGTGTGTGTGTAACAGCATCATTGTCATCATCGTTTAACGTCCAACTTCTTTGCTCACCTGGTTTAACGTTTTGACAGAATGTGACAAGACAGCAAAATGCATCGAGCTCCAGTACCTGCTTTGGTATGATTTCTACGATTGGTTGCTCTGCTCAACGCCAAGCAGTTTGCAGTGTGCTGGGACTTTCTTTCTCGGTGATACTAGCGCTAGTTATGTCAGGAGCAAATTTCCAAGAGAATACTCCCTAGATTGAGTGGGGACACAGTATTGAGGGATGAGGTTTCTGTCAGGTGTACAGGGGTTAAAGTATAATAACGTACAGGAACAAGTGTCTTGATGTAGAGGAGATATAGCACTACCCTTTATGAAAGGTAAGAAATACATCACGGTGATGAGGTGTTAGGGGTTACCCTCAAGGGACAAAGGAAATATAAGTGAGAACAGAGAAAGAAAATCAGAAAGTGTAGGCAAGCAGTGATAAGTTAGCAATTCTGTGAAAAGAGAATGGGAAATGGTTAGTGATGGGGACAGAGAGGAATCCGGTGAATGTGGAACACGTGCAAGTATCGTTAAGGCTGAATCTCTGTTTTGGGACCACTCGATTTCGGTGATCGAGTGGACATTGCACCTCATTGTAAAATCTTTTCATAACTCATTATTTAAAAATTTTTCTTCGTCTTATTTTAACCCACTTTTGTTATTTTTAAGTTCCCCGATCTGTATTGTCCCTTCTTTGTTGGCCCCTTGTGGGTAATAAAAAATCATGAATCTCAGTTTTGTGGGAGGTAGTGAAGGGATTAGGTGAGGGTGAGTGAAGAGGTGGAGGAGAAGATAAGAAATAGAATATAATAAAGGGTGTGAAAAGCAACAGTATAATGCGACCTTAGATGAGAAATGGGGAAGTTTCATGGTGTATGGGGTTTTCGGAATCGGAGTCTAGCGGGAAATAGAGGTGGAAATTGCGTATATGTGTGTTTGTGTGTGTCATGTATATATGGGTGTATGTGATGTCGTGTGCATGTGTGTGTACTTCAAGAATGTGATAAATGTTATTTGTCAGTATACAATAATAGTGTAACATATTTTCGTTTATAGGATTTAAACTGTTGTTTTACGGAAACAGGATTATTATTGTTCTGCATATCTCAAACTTTCTTATATTAAAGGAATCTGTAGTGCAAACTATTTGTTTTTCATATGAATTAATACCTTCATATCTCTGCACGTTAGTCAAACAGAATTACAATGTCGGGAATGAAAATTACGCTTTAAACAATAGTACTTTTTAGCAGTATCTTCAGACAACCAACTTTTAATGAAATTGTAATTTAAACAGAATATATAAGAATGTAATGTTCAGCAACCCTGCTACTTTGTAACTTACGTTTTTGACAATATGGCTTTTTATATCCAGGTAAGCATCCATTTTTACATTTACTACGGATTTGGAACTGACAGTCACTAAGGTGTTTACAGTGACATTGGTATTTCTGGTTTTTACCAAACAAGTCAACTCCATCATGACCTTTACAACTGCCTGAAAACAAATAATACATCAACAATATTACAAAATCTCTTTCAATTATTGTCTTAATAAATAATATTGATTTCCTTCATATTAAACTATATCTATGTTATATAAAATGCTATAGATGAATATAGCGTTGTGATTCATATAATTTAAAGAGCATTAGCAATCTCAGTGATAAGGAATAAATTAATCTAACTATTAGAATCGGTTCACAAACGGTTTACTTCTGCGACGCTCCTCTGTCTGCCCTAAACATTAATTTACTATTTATCGCACATTTTTGATTTAAGAAGTGAAAGAAAATTGATAATTAGTGTTTATGAACTACAGATTCTGAGGGTTTTAAAATATATTTCGTGTATATATTTTCCTCACATTTAATGACACATGCTTAATGCGTGTGTTGTTGTTTAGCCGTCACTCAGCATTGACTGAGTTGATCTACGATTGAAGGCTTTACACCTATGTCTATCCCGTTTCTACTCAACCCATCCCATATATTTTTCTCTCAGAGAATTACTATATGAGTTTATCTGGTCAACTAACGAGAGGGGAGGTGCCACTCATCAATGCAGAATATTAGGTTTGTCATTTTTTTCTAATAATTCTGAATTATTGAAATTCTTAAAAATTTAAGAGGTTCTTTCCATTTGCTTTATTTACTCCTAGGAAAAACGGTGAGATGTGCCTAGTAGTACTGGGATAAATTGAAGATTTAACATTCGTAGAGGAGAATACACACACACGTATATTTTTTCTTAAGCTTTGTTAAAAACTGGTTATTCCACATTAAGAGCTTTGTCAACTTTTGTGTGGAATATAAATGTTTCACAACCTTCAAAAGAGAGGTCCACTGTAAACTTTTATGAACTCGAAAATACAATACAATTGTTTCGACACATCTAGCATCGATCTGTCACGGGTGGAATACTTCTCAACTGGGTCAGGCGCATCCGACCGTGCAGATGTGTCTCTTCGGGTTATTAACAGATATAACTCGTTAAAATAACAGTTCCGCAATGTATCTTCTCACTTAGTGTAAAGAAAAGTAGCAAATTATAGGACATAGCTTCATTATAAATAAATTACTCCGCGTGTAATAATACGGGTGATATTCCCATCACTTTTCGAAGCAAAATAAATCCGAAAAGTATTTGGTATGATAATATAAAATTTATCATATGAACACTGTAAACAAAAACATGTTAACAATGTTAACATCAGCTACATTTTAATTTTATTTTAACGAAAGGTATCTATTTTGAAAAATTTAGAAATGAATTTTTTCTGATATTTAAAATTAATATTATTAGTTTCATATATATATATATATATATATATATATATATATTAAAATATGTAGCCATGAGAAAACTTTTCTAATGCTTTCTGCCTAAAATTGATTCATAGTTATCAATTGATACATATTTTCTCTTGCTCTTAGTCATTCTCTGTCTTCTTATAGAATACGCATCGTGGTCCTCTTTGTCTTCTTTACTGTGATGGTAATTTACAGAACGGAATCAGTATTTCAAGCATGTGTGTACAAGTTCATGCACAGATAATTGCATATAATAACACTCACAATGCAATAAGAAACCGCACTCTAATGAAGGAATCTAAAACTATTACAGGGTGATGGAACATGCAAAATATGAGAGTAAGATCTGTATCATGTTATTCTATTAAATGATATAAAATAACACTAATACTACTAAACTTACCAGGTTTTCTGAAGCAAGTACTGTTACAATATTTCCTCTTATAATCTGCGACGCAATCTCCTTTGGTGATATCACATTGGGCTTTAATATAAATAAAAATAGATTTTTTTAATTTTTAAGTAGACATCAAGTGTGATACCTTAGAAATCTTGTAGAATATAAAAAAAAATGATATTTATGTTCATCTCAGCCATATGAATGCCATAAACCAAAATGTTTGTTAGTGAAAATAAAAATCTAGTGAAAACTTTTCAGCGAAAACACAAACCGGGATATTTCTAGAAACGCTTGGATACAACGTATCCTAATATGCGTAGAGGTGTTTTTGAACACCTTAACTGTTTATGAACGTGTTAATACATCAGCACACAAAGGGGCTTGGTCCCTCCGCCCCCCGCGAAAAATAGCAAATAGATTTATGTCTGTTGATGGGGAAAAAGTTTACCGTTACACATATCAGGATTACGTCCCCCTGAACTATGAAAGCCCCACATGTTCGATCTTATATAGAAACGATACTGTTTCAGATCAGCTCTCTCCACAAACAGATTTGACGAAGCTAACAAGGCGCTATATCTTCTTAAATTGTATCTTACTTATTTCAGTCATTAAATTGGATCCATGCAAGGGCAACGCATTGAAAAACTTCAGTAGAAAGAATCAGCACAAGCACTTTTTTTGTAAGCCTGGTGCTCATCCTATTGGCCTCATTTACCGAATGGCTAAGTTAGGGGACGTAAACATAACAACACCGGTTGTCCAGCGGTGGTCTGTAAGAAATACAGACGCAATAAGAATTCTATCAATTTCCGACCACGACTACTCACAAGGTATTGATTGGCCCGAGGCTATCCCTGAAGACACCTGCTCAATGTGCCACGCGGTGGGACTGAGCCTGGAATCATATGGTTGGGAAGAAAACTTCTTACAATACAGCTGCACCTTTTTCTTCTCATCAACACAAAATACATTCATTTATATAATACATAAATACACATATATGTATGTGCGTGTGCAGATATACAGACAGACACACACACACGTATAATCGAGTTTGTTTTGTTTTGTTTTGGAGCGAAGAGAATTGCACTTTTATATTTATTTCTTTACTACCCACAAGGGGCTAAACACAGAGGGGACAAACAAGGACAGACAAAGGGATTAAGTCGATTACATCGACCCCAGTGCGTGGAACACTGGTGGGAGTATCATCTGTATGGACTTCAAAGCTTAGGTCGCTATTTAATTAGATATTTTAGGAGTTCGTTATAGGTTTACTTATTGAATTTATTTACCGATACTGTTTTTGTACATAGGATAAATGTGTTTCTTTGTTGTAGTTTAATTAATAATGTTAGTGTTTAATCCTTCCTAGAATTTAGATTGAATGAATGTGGTGACATCTAGGGTATGTTTGTTCCTAAACAACACTTATTTTAGTGCTGTTGACACCGCTGGATTGAATGGTACTGCCCTGGTGTCAAAACCATAATGATATCCGTGGGGCAGCTGATGATGGCAGTATGTTGGATTGTTGGTATGGCTGTTATTGTATGTGCGGAATAGTTTTATAACACATCCATTTGATATATATATATATATATATATATATATATATATATATATATATATATATATATATATATATATATATGATGTATGTGTGTATGTATATATATATATATATATATATATATATATATATATATATATGATTGAAAGCCACGCAACAATTTCCAAGTAAGTTTATCTTAATAATTTTGATGCTACTCTCTGTATCATTCTCTATCTGTCCTTCTCTCTCTCCTAACCTTCCTCCTCCTTTATTCTCTCAATGCTCACACATGACCATAGGCTATTTTTCTTTACCTAACTTTCTTTCCTTTTGATCTACCACACAGATCACACGCATTCTTGTCTGTCTCCTCACCTAACTTTTCTCCTGTCAAAACTTGTTCCTCTAGCGTTCACCACATCCCTTCGTTATGGCTTAGCAGGCATTACTGTTTGTTTTCACAGTCCGGATTTTGTTACCGGCTTTGATCTTCCGCAAATCCCCAATTTTACTTTGCTTTGCGGGAGCAACTGTTTCTCGAAGATACATCTTGACGTAATTGCTCGAAATATGGAGTAGATAAAACTGCTGACAGCTGATGAAGGGTCGTTCTTTATGTTATTTGTCTTGTTTTCCATTTGCATCTTTCATTGTTCGCATAAAAGTTCGTATTCCATGTCTTCGTATTTCCTGATATTTACATTTTATGACGTCGCGTACCCATACAGGCATATATATATATATATATATATATATATATATATATATATATATATATATATATATATATATATATATATATATGTATATATATATATGTATATATATATATATATATATATATATATATATATATATATATATATATATATATATATATGTGTGTGTGTGTGTGTGTGTCTATGTATGTATGTATGTATGTAAGAACGTACATATATGCATGTATATATATATAACTTTGATGGAATTTACAAACATTTAATGCATCGCTACGCGCTTTCTACAGTTCACTCCCTTGAGATCGGAGTCCGTATTCCGGGTATGATTACAGTATAGACCGTAGTATCCTCCGTGGTCATCAGTTTGATCATCTTCATGGATTCATTTCCTCGGGCGATAGAACATGAATGGATGTACAACAGAGGGGCGCTTAAACCTTTCGACGAGTATGAAACTAGAGTGAGTCAAATAGGATGAGCGTCCCTCTGTTGTACATCCATGAATGTTATATCGACTCAAGAGATTTAATCCACGAAGATGATCAACGCGATGCCCACGGGTACTACGGGCTACAATGTAATAATCCCCGGAATACGGTCGGTGATCTTAAGAGACATATGAATGGTAGAAATGCGCGTAATGAAGCATTAAATGTTTATAAATTCCATCCAAAGGTTAGTGTTGTCATTACTATTATATTTATCTTGCGTTATATCTGTACAGCTCGATGTTACCTCAAGAGACTGGTTCACCAGTCAGTATCGTTCGGCTGTGGCCGGCATAATGGAATAGGAGCTTTATGTGCATATTCAAAAGGTGTCTCGTAAAAAATTTAAAAGACACACACACACAGACGAGTAAGCACAAACACAAAACAAGGTGAAAAAGAACAATACACGAATACCGAAGGTAGAGTAAAGTACTTTTTATTAAAGCTACAAAATCATCGCAAAACAGTTACTCAAAGATTCACGCTTCCGTCCGTCAAACTGTTGTGGCCAGGACTGGAATAAGATTGTGATGTTGCATATAACATATGATTTGATGTCAAATCATAAATGTACCAACAAAATTTTATTCCAGTTTTGTGATGTTTTTTTTGCAGCTGTAATAAGGAAGTGAACAAAAACAACAGATATTGATATTTCTCTTTCGTTTTGAGTCTTCAACGTCATATCCTGGACTCAACTCGAGACGAACTGTGTCATTGGTCGGACAGATATATGGAAGTTGAGTAAGTGTACATGTTCATGTGCTTTGGGGTAACACGAGTAGAACAACATTAAAGTGGTGTCACGAGCGTGTATAAGTGGATACCAACAACTCCCACTAGATATGAAGGAAAGTTAGAAGCTCGATCGCAAACGGTAGCCAGGAGGCCAAGTCCTCTATTTAGCTTATATATGTGGTGGGGTTTCGTTTGTTTATTTCTTTATAACTCAATATAAGGGAAGCGGGCTTGGCGGTGTGGCTAAGATGCTCGTTTGGCAATTTTTTTAGTCCTGTTTTTAATCCATCAACGTGAAATGCTTTGTGAGTGTTTTTAATAATCGATCATCTACAGTTTTATGATTTAGTTGATGTAAACAGTATGGAAGCCCATCGGAACATCCTGAACCTGTTTTAGGTTTACGCCTAACCACTCGTTCAGTTTAACACCACCACATGGGTGTTATGTTTAATAAAAAAAATACTTATTTAACTATATAACTAAGATTTAACATTATTTCCTTGGAAATAGTCATCTTGCACAGCAATACACAGTTTCCAGCGTTCATACCATTTTTGGAATCCTGTCTGGAAGTCGTTTCCCGTAAGTGAGTCGGGGACCTTCTGTGATTCGCTCTGGATCTCGACAAGTGTGGTAAAACGGCGACGGGGAAGAAATGCCAGTTACAGGTTGCATTTTCTTCTCGAAGAATCCAATTCTTTGGGCTCCACAGACCCGATGGCTTTCCTGAATGACCTTCCCTAACGCTCCAAAACATCGGATTAAAATTCCCGATCGATTCTCAGGCCCTGCAGCACAAATTCTCGACGCACAATACTATATTTTCCGGGGTATCTGTCGTGGTAGGTCTTCCATTTGGTTTATCATCTTCGAGGAACGTTGGTCTGCTTTTGAATCGCTCGTTCCACTCGAAACATTGCGTACGATCCATTGCTTCATGGTCGTAAGCATGTTCGATGTCTGTGTAGCAGGCGTCCCAAGTTTAACGCAAAATTTCACGTTGGATCCATCTACTTGTCCATGACAAAATCGCAAACTACAGCATACACGGGATCACAAACTAGAAGATGCACAACTCGCAAAGTAAACTCAGCAATGTCACTCAGTATATTGCCTCATAAAGGCCACTGCTAGCTCTCACTGCACACGCTACCATGTGCTTCCATCTCTTGGCGCGCTACTGTACTGGTTGATACCACTTCATAAGGTGATCAATAAGTATCCGGACTCTTGCCATAGTAACGAAGCTAATGCACACAGAGTAAAATCGCTTGGCAAAATTTAACCGTGAACTCTGCTGTGCAGTAATTTTAACTTTCTAGCTTACATCCGCTTGATTGGAAGGTGTGTAGCGTGTTATAGTCGCATTGACCATGACAGAGAAAGTTATCATGGTGACACCTGCTCAGAAGCCTACACAAAATTGCAGAAAGTATATGGAGAAGTGTGTATGAGCCGCACGCATATGTATAAGTATTTCAGACGTTTCCAAGATGGCCGATGTTGACGAACATTCTAGGAAACTGGCAACCAGAGAAAAACATCGCAGATGTGCGTGCAGCTCTGAGGGGAAATCGTCGAATAAATATCTGTGAATTATCAGAGGATGTGCAGATTAGTTCCGGTTCAGTTCAGTCCATTATCACTAGCGATTTGGGTATGAGACGCGTATCTACCAAGTTTGTGCCAAAACTGCTTTCAGATGACCAAGAAGATACACAGGTTTCAGTTGCACAAGATTTCCTTGATTGTGTCGA